>NC_056726.1:1575224513-1575425457 GCF_019279795.1 Protopterus annectens | reverse complement strand
TGGAACTTATAAACAAAGATATTGGTAATCTCCAAACTCTGTACCCCACCCATTTCGGGTTTGTAAAAGGCAGATTATGTCTCTTAAACCTGATAGACTTCTTTGAAGCAGTCACTTAAAGCCGTAGATGAGGGTAAGGTGGTTCACACAGCCTATCTAGATCTCGCCAAGGCTTTCTACACCATCCCTCACTCTGGAATTATAGATAAACTCAGTAAACTAAGTATAAATCCATATGTCACAAGATGGATTGCCAACTGACTCATTGACAGAATCCACACTGTGAAAGTAGCAGACTCCAAATCCGACTTCAGACCAGTGACAAGTGGAGTACCACAGGGTTCAGTCCTGGGTCCTCTCCTGCTTGGTATCTACTTCTCTGAAGTACAGGCTAACACAGAAGGTCTTTGGCTAATGAAGTTCACAGATGACTGCAAACTAGGAGCCATAATCAAAACTCCTAACGATGTGGACATCCTACAAAAGGGCCTCACTGAGACAGATGTCTGGTGTCAAAGCCATGGCCTCAAGCTCAATGCCAAAAAGTGCATTGTCATCCCTTTTGGTAAAAACTCTGTACCCATGAACTACCACATAGGTGGTAGTCTACTTAACACCAAAAGTGTGATAAGAGACCTTGGGACACAGGTGGACAGTAGTCTCACCTTTGATAATCATATCACCACAGTAGTCAGGAAATCCTTCTATGTGGCACACCTTATCACAAAAGGTTTCTCATCCAGGAAAAAAGAGGTAGTTGTTCCCCTCTACTCATCACTCATTAGACCCATTATAGAGTGCAATGCCCCTTTTGGTATGTACCTCACAAGATATCTACAACAACTGGAAAGGCCGCAGAAATACCTCACAAAGAGGATTACCGGCCTCAAACAGATACCCTATGCAGACTGTCTCAAAAACCTCCAGCTTTACTCCGTCACATATCGTCTACTCAAAGGCGATCTCTGCCTAACATACAAAGCTTATTTCAAACCCAGAGCTGTTGGACATGCTCCACTTAAAGAAATCCTAATCCCTCCAACCTAAATGCTCTGGGGACCTAAATCTTGTCACCACAATAAAATGAATATTCTGGAGGGATAGATTCCTGCCCCAGAGACTTCCCATACTCTGGAACATACTACCTATCTATGTCAAACTAAGCTCCTCATTAGCACTCGTCAAGAAAAATCTTGATGATTGGATGGGAAATAGGAAATTCACCCCAGGGATCACTTCTGTGGCTCTGCTCAACAGGGGCACAGGAAAATAATTTTCTTGGGTGGCGAAAGCCAGGGTTCCTTTTTGGCTAGGCGTATGTAGGCCCTAGGGCCAATAGCCTAGTACCTACCTATGAAAAGGAAGAAATCAAAACTGAACTTGGAAGGACTGAAGAACATTAGCATAAAAAAATGAGAAAGACAGACGTTGACAACATGGCTCAAGCTGTAGATTTAGAAAGCCACACGGATGAACATTGTATGCTTGCAAATGTAACAAACGTTGAAAGCAGTGGGATTGGTGGTGATGAAGATCATTCCTTTGTAACATTTGGTAGAGCAGATGTTACTGAAATAGAAGTTGAAAGTTCTTCATATCTGGTAAAAATGATATATGTGGAATTAGAAATTCATTTATTAGAGGAACTGATACTTACATTTACAGAGAAGATAATGAACATTGAATAATGTTATACTTACCAAGAGCAAAAGTGCCGGATGAGAGAAAGCCCTTAGAAGACTTTAATGTAAGGAAACATGGATCACTTTTTATTCATGTTGGTACAAATGATCTCATCTGCAAGGACTTTTAGTAGGGAACTTAAAAACCCTAATAGATAGTCTAGCTTTTATAGATGTTAGGAAGTAGTTTTCACAAATCACATATAACATCCAAGCCTAATTTTGGGCACACATGTTTACATAGGATGACATGCACTTGTCAAGACCAAGAAATAGAATTTTTGCAACATATATATTGCAATATTTGGGAAACACAACACAGGATTTTTGCCCGGTTGAACATTTAAAATTCACAGATAGCAGCATTTGATGCATCTCTGATGGTTATTAATATTAGGAGCATTAGTAATAAAGTTTTTTTATTTGAAAATTTGCTACATTCCCACAAGATTGATGTTGTTGCTACAATGACTGGAAACCAGTTCCATCAGGGTATAAATGTTTTTACTGTGACAGGCATTGTAACAAAAAAAATCAAGTGGAGGTGTTATGATAGGGATTTAAGATTGTTATGAGACCTGTGATTATTACAATTTCAAGGATAGCACCAATACAGTAGATCATGGAGCATATAACAATTGTTGGAACATGTAGACCAAGTCGAATACTGATGACCTAGGGGGAATTTAAACATTTCTTATATGAAACAAAAGTGGAAAGTGGCTGGAAACTTAAATTTACCAGAAGCAGACTGGAATAATATTGATTCGGCTTTGTTATGGAAATTATTTGCAATCAAGAACAACAATTGCTTCAGGTTGTGAAAAAGCCTACCAAAGTACAGAACATACTAGACATTGTCTTCTTAAAGAAATTACTGTTACTTCACAAGTTTTACAACCATTGATATACAGTGATCATGGGAATATAAAGGTTAAATTGTTTCTAGATAATTCTGCCAAAATGAAATCTAAATCAATGCACAGAAAATGAATAACGGATTATATGGAAGCAAACCAGTCACTAAACTAAATGGAGTTATGAGTTCAGTGGAAGAACTACTGAAGGAAAGTGACAAGCTTTGAAAGAAAAATTGTTTGAATGCAAAAAAAAAAAATGTTTAACATAAGGATCTAGGCAGACAATGCCAGGAGTGTATGTTCCATATGAACAAGATACTTGATTAAGGTGAGAGACAAAAAATATAAGAAATGGAAAAGAAGTGGAGCTATGACTTTGAAAAATGAAATAAACGAGCTGGACAGACAAATTAAATATAGTGTAAGACAAGATCAAGAACATTTTGAAAAACATTTATAAAAAGATATTGAGCATAATAGGAAGCCATGTTATAGATACATAAAATGTGCTAGGAATAAAGACAACCAAATTGATAAACTGTGCATAGATACTAAAATTTATTTTCAGACACAAAAGATTATAGAAATCTTTACAAAATCTTATACAAAGCAGTTTGGCTTCACAAAGGGGGTGATACATTGTCCTATTAATATCCAGGTAACCTCAGATACTGATATCAACTTAAATTAAATTCAAAAAGAACTATGCAAACTGGACCCAAACAAAGCATAGTAATAATGACCTGAGAACGCTTTGGCATGAACTCACAGCACTGTTAGGTTATTTAAATGTGAGGATATTCCTTAAAACTGGAGACATTCAGTAGTTAAACCCATCCTTAAGGGAAATAGGACAAACACAAGTTATGTGCTTGAACAGCCTCCATTTGAACCAGCTCACAAGGCTGATTTGAGATTCTTAAAATGGAAGACTGTTTTACTTGTTGCTCTGACATCTGCTAGGAGAGCATAATTTTCAAGCAGTTATGGTGAGTCAACCCTACCTCATTTTTCATGGAGACAGTGTTTCTTTCTTTCTTTATAAATACAATTTGTTAACTGGGTTAGAACACTGATTCCATTGGAGCAATTTCAGTCTCAGCCCAGAGTGTGAACACACATCAAGTGGGAAAAATAAAAAATAATTTATACAATAAAAATGCACACTAAAATCAAAGGTATAGTTAAAATACAGTAGAAATAATTATTTAAGAAGGTAGTCAACAGAAACCACTGTGTACAATATGTACACCAGTTGAAATAGTGACATGTTAGGAGTTAGAGAGAATAGATGCTGTAGTAAAAATGATGGCAGTATGTGTTGGAGATTAGAGAGACCAGGTTATGTGAAAAGAAGTAGAGCATTTACAAGCAGATTGTCTTTAAGTTGTGCTTGTGTGTTATTAAAAGGAGGTGTAGTTAGAGAGGTCTTTATGATTTGAGGGAAGATGCCTCCAAAGTTTGGGTCCAAAGGTAGAAAGGGAGTGGTTAGACCATGGCAGTCTGATGGTAGGCACTTACAAGAGAGGCCCCGAGTGTCTATGATATCTAAGGTTATATGACAGAGGCTGTCTAAGTAAGCTAGAGGAAACAGAAGAGCAGGAATTTTCTTTCAGGACCTGGAAATGTTGGGACCCAAAGAGTAGACTGGCTCATTGTTAAACTGGCAGCCAGTTGGCTTTGGCTTGTGCAAAACAGTGTTGCTCAGACTTTGGGGAAAGGGTAATGAAGTGGCAGATGGAGTTGTAAATTGTTTGGATGGTGGTAGAGCTTCTTTGGATGCACATGCTACAAGAGGGAGGCAGTACTCAAGTTGACTAAAAGAAAGCACTTGACAAGAGCAGTTATTTTTTGACTGGAGAAGAAAGAGAAGATATTGTTGGTCCACCAGAGTAGGGAGTTTATTTTTTTCTTGGTGTTTTTGATATATGACAGTGGAGGTTAAGTAAGAGATCAAGACAAACTCCTAGGTATCTGAAGGTGTTAACCTGCTCAATGGCATTATTAAGGTGGTCATGAATAAGAAATGAGTTAGGGGTTCTTTTGCCTTTTAGCTGAGGTTCTGAAGAGCATAACTTTAATATTTGAGGAGTAACGTAATAGTTTTTTTGCTATTTTTGCTATTGAACCAGTTATTGAGGGACAGGAAATCATTCTGCAGATCATGTTGAACTGAGTCGGTTGTGTGGTTGGAGCGGAAGATAACCATGCCATCGACAAATAGTAAGATTAGAAGTTGGGGAAGGTTGAGTGTAAGCTTAGTTATATAAATAGGAAAAAAGAATAGCCAGTTTGGAGCCTTGAGGGACTGCTTTAAGTAACGGGGTGATGGCTGATGTACTGTTAAAATTTACTGAGAGATGTCAGTTTGACAGGTAATTTTGGGACTAGGGAGTAGTATCAGGGCTAATTCCAATGTCAGTGAGATGGTTAAATAGGACTGGGTGATCAATCAAGTCGAAGGCTATGGTACGGTATATAAATACGCCTCCAGTAATAAGACCTTTGTTTATAGCTAAAGGGGTGTGATCAGTGAGGGTCCAAATTGCATTGGAAGTGCTGCAACCAGACTAGAAACCATTCACTTATATAGTTTGAGAGTTGATAATAGACCAGTTTTTCAAAGATTTTCCCAAGGGCTGGGAGGATGGAGATTGGATAGGTAACTTGGAAATGATTTTTTTGCAGAAATATATGATTTTTGCTGTTTTCCATGTATGGGCATAGAGTTTTGAGTTAAGTAAAGGATGATACAGAAGGTGAGGGTCTCTGACCCTGCAGATGGGTCAAGTTTTAGGTTTTCAAGCAGAGGTATAATATGTTTGGTTACAATCTTTTTAAAGTAGAAGAGGGGAGTATACAGGGTGAGGGAGATGAGGTTTTAGGCAGTGAAGAATTTGAGCTAATGGAGGGAGAGGGTGGAGAAATGAGTTCTATAGTCTGAGGATGAGAGAGAAGAGCAGGAAGAGTGAAAACTGGTAGGAGCTTTATGACCTGATCACTGGTTGACCTCTGATCTCTGCCCATAATTGTTTAGGGGAGTGACAAGTGTTTGATGTCTTCTCATATGATGGCTGTTATGATTTCTAATTGCTTGTTTGGACAGGTTTCTGGGGAGGGTGTAATGTCTGGTAGAAGGAGTTGGTTCACACTTCCAGGAGTGCCATGCTTTGCCTGTTAGAGTTATGGGGGTTTTGAGTTTGTAAGTGACCCAGGTGTTTTTCTTAGGCTTGTACAGTCCTGTGACTATAAGGAAGAATGAGTCTTGTAGATTAAAGAGATGTTGGAGGAAGAGCTGGGCCGCATTGTTAGGGTCTGAGGAAGAGAGTACAGGATCCCAGTGAGAGAGGACAGATGTGCTTTGGTAATATTTATGTGAGATTTATGTTGGAATATAATGCATTTTATAGACGGAATCTTTTGCAATCAAGGTGGATGTTAAGCTTATAGGACAGTGATCCTTAGGATGTGACGAGGAAGGATTGGGTGTGGTGGATTCAGAGACAAGTTGTGTGAGATTAAATACATTGAGAAGTTCAAGTATGCAGTTTTTTGAGGGTACAAGGAGGTAGACTCCCCAAGAAGAATAAGATTTCTGATGCCCTGAACAGAGGAGGTAAGTCTGAGTACATTATTAAGCATTTGTAATTAAGCAGGAGAAGGGAGATAGGAAACAACTAAAGAATCAGAGAGCTAAACTGAGAATGGATTTGTGTTAGTGTGATGATTTGAGGTCTTGCCAGCTATGCCAGGAGATGTAAGGCAGTGGATGTGTAACATAATGCCAGCACAGCTAGCTAGAAGTTTGTGAAAAACTATATGTCATTTGTATATCAGACTGATTTGTACAAATGCTGTGTTGAATATTTGTAAAGTTGCTTGTGTTAACGAAACATACCAACAGAGGGTCCTGGCTGTATTGTAACAGATCAAATGTATATGTTTTAACAGAAAATATTAGAAGAGAATAGATGAGCTTAATCTCGGTCCAGCTAACTTTAAAAAATAGTTTGAAGTTAAATTACCTGGTACGCCATAAAGATTGTATCATACAGTTTTGAATGCAGCCAGAGATGCAATGTCTGTGAAAACAAGGATGAGGAATCCTTGTCATATTGTCCTTAGCAGTGAACTAATTGCTATCCTGAAAGGGTGGAAGTGTTGAAATGGTTTTATGACTTTCAGAATCTGCAACAGATCTTAGCAAAGCTGTAGGTGTGTAAGGTAACACATCTGTGCTATATCCTGGCAGCCTGTAGTAAAAGGGGAGGTAGTATAGGAACTAGAAGTCAAATGACCAGATGTATGTGATCTCATCCTATAATCCATTATGGAAATGATGTTTTAATACTAGATGAGACAGAAGTCTCTGGGCAGTCTGTTTTTGGAGCCTGACAAAGAAATACCCTTCACCTACTTCATCTTGCCTTGCTCTAGTAAGTGACCACTGAATAGTAACTCTTTAGATCAGTCAGGAAACTATAGTGAGATTAGCTAAGTACTGTTTTTCTGTATCTGTATGAATTTATGCATCTGTGTAATTTTAACATTTCCTATGACTGAAACTCTGGCATTTATTGTGAATAGATATTCCGTATTTTCATGTTATTTTATTATTTATTATTACATATATTTACATTTTTCATTGTGGCTGGTCCCTTAGAGAATATTTTAACATTTTATCTATTTGGTGACTCTCTGGCCACTCCTGAAAGCCTTACTGCATTGGTCAAACACTATCATTTGTATTAATATTAATTTCACTCAGTATAATTGGGTACCCTTGTAAGAGCCTTAGAGTAGCTGGCTTTGGAGTATCTGGTGGCAATGTAACTACCTTATAGTTTTGGAAGAAGGGGCATAGCTAGTAAATCTGTGCCACCCTTTCACAGGTGTGTATGTGTGTGTGTGTGTGTGTGTGTGTGTGTTTGTGAAAACCATATTTCAAAAAGTGTGTGTGAGTCAGCTGCTTGGAGCAGGGACATAAAGCACTGGGTTCACAGAGAGGGTGCTGGAGGACTTGGGTTGGACACTCAGCTGAGAACTCAACTCTACAGCTCTGCCATTGGAGAGTCTTATTGGTGGCCTGGAGAGAGAGAGAGAGATAGAGAGAGAAAACAGCCCCCATTCTGAGTGTATTCCCTGTGTGTTCTTAGAGGAAATTGTGCTTGATGCAGAGAGCTGCATCTGGAAATACTGTGTATATCTATTCTTGTTCCAAGTGAATGTCCCTCTCCAGTGTCAGGGGTGAGAATTCCTGCTCCTTAATTACTGGTCCAGAGAGGGGATGTCACATGTTGGTGGCAGTGGTGGGATATTAATTGAACATCTGTAGCCTGTAGGCAGTTGTCATTGAAGGTGGGTGTACTCTCAGCAGCCACAAGGTAAACATGCAGAGTTTCATTTTCACAAGAGTTTTATTTATTTTTTGTTAGTTTAGTTTAGTCAGGGAAAGCAGGCAAATATGTCAGCAGAGGATTCTGGCAAGCTGACAAAGAACCAGTTGGCCAAGGTGTGTGAAGCCAAAGGACTAGTACATACCAACCTGACTAAAGAGGAAATGATTTCAGCCTTAGTTGCATCTCAGACCAGAAACCAGGAGGATAACCAGTCTGGTGATGGGAATTTGCAGCCCTCAGAAACAGGACAGTTCACCTTTTCCTCAGATGACTTAAAAATCCATCTGGAGTTAAAGACACTTGAACGTCTGGCCACATGTTTGGAATTACAATCATCAGAGAAACTGCAGCATTTGGAGGATGAAGAAAATGAAAGAATGTGGTGGGCAAAACATATGGATTTAGAATCAGCAGAGAGACTGCTGTGTTTGGAGGGTGAAGAAACCGAGAAACAGCTCCAACATGAGAGGGAGATGCTAACTCTTTGTCACGGTCATGGAGGTAATGGTGAAGGGAATAACTGAACCCCAGAAGCAACAAAAGTCAGCAAATTTCTTCCACAGTTTACAGAGGGTGATAATTTTGATAGTTTTATTCATATATTTGAAAGAGTATGTAAACAGTATAATGTTGACCAAGGGCTTCGGGATATGGTTCCTGACCCCCTCATTCCATGGTAAAGCTGTAACTGCTGTTTCTAAATTGTCTGCTATTGATTGTTTCAACTATGATAGAGTAAAACAATGTTGACTACAATGTTTTGATTTAACACCTGAAACTTACAGAAAAAAACATTGTGTGAGCATACACACAAGGCAGACGAAAGTGTATGTGATTATAGTGCTGAAGTAAGCACTTATTTCCGTAGGTAGATGAGTGGGTGCCAGGTCACCACTTTTGAAGGGCTGGCAGACCTTTCGGTGAGGGAACAAGCCCTTAGCACTTTGGTTGAGGACATGAGAATCTGGTTGGCAGAGATGGAGTGTAACACTGCAGATGAGCTGGGGAAAGAGAGGATATCTACTTAGCAAGCAAGTCATCACTGTACAAAAAGGGGATACCCAGTGCTGCACATGGATATAAGGGAACCCATGGTGGGCAGCCTAAACCACCACAACAGTGTCTACCAGTAACAGGAGAAGCCACTAGTTCAGGTACATGGCCAGGATCACTGTAACCAGTAGGGCCATGTATCCCATAGATGTCCACAAGAAGCAAGGTGGGGAAAAAATGTGGGGGAGCCAACAAGTGGGATTAACAGTATGCCAGTGTTAAGTTTTCTGGAGACAACAAGGGTACAAAACTGTCACCAGAGGTTATATCCTATCTTAATGGATGGAAAACAGGCCACTGGTAAGAGAGACACAACCTCTGACATGACCATTGTGAAGCCTGCAGTAGTTAAAGAGGAGCAGAACTTGCTTGGGCAGTCCACTCCAGTCAGAGCATTAGGAGGGACCCCATTCCAAATGCCTTTGGCTAGGGTTCAACTGGGAGGGTGGAAAAGGAAGCAAGCAAGTAGGTGTGTTTTAGGATATTCCTGCAGATGTCTTGATAGGGAATGATAAAATAATGCAGTATCTTGAGTGCATGCAGTTACATGCAATCAGGCTTGGAGACAGGCATGTGAGTCTGGTAGCCTGGGGGAGACCCAGACAGACCACACACCTGAAGCCAGGACAGGTGATGTGGCTACTTCAAGGAGGGACCTACCCTGTAGCAGTGAAGCTGAAGGTGAGATACAGTTGCTGGTAGATACTGATGTTCCCCTGGACAGAGTGACTGCAAGGGAGAGATGAGTGGTAGTACCCAGGCTGACAGTGAGGCACTGCTGTCAGAGGATAGCAGACTTCCTGTGGAAGGGGAGCTGGGAAGGGATAGAAAGGTAGAGTTGAGACAAGCTCGGCTCTCAGACTCTACATTACAAGGCTTGAGGGAGGTAGTTAAGGAGGTACCTGAATCTCAAGGAAAAGGGGAGTCTCTGTACTAGAACAAGAGGTTACTGTATAGAGATTGAACCCCTGAGGGAGAGCTAGAGGGTGAGGTAATACAGCAGATGGTAGTGCCCACAGCCTACCAGCTGACACTTCAAACCATAACCCATGACATTCTTTTTGCAGGTCATATGGGCATAAAGCGTACCAAGAGACTTATTATGCAGAACTTTTATTGTCCTGGGATTTCAAAGGATGTAACAGGGTGCTGCAGGACCTGTGAGCAGTGCCAAACCATAGGCAAGGCAGAAGACATGGTCAGGGCTCCTTTGATGGGTTTGCCTGTGACTGAGGAGACATTTCAGAGGGTAGCTATGGATATCGTGGGGTCTCTGAATACCCCATGTTCCACAGAGAAAAAGTATATCATGATGGTAGTAGTTTACGCTACTAGATACCCTGAGTTTGTGACTCTGTCCTCCATTGAGGTGGAGAAGGTGGCAAATGCTTTGCTAGAGATTTTCAGCAATGTAGGTTTCCCAAGAGAAATACTGACTGACAGAGGTGCCATTTCATATCAGACCTGCTGGCTTGTTTATGGGAGCGGTATGGGGTGAAGTACCTAAAGACCACTCCCCACCACCCCTAGACTAATAGTCTTGTGGGCAGGTTAAACTCTATACTAAAGACCATGATATGGGCATTTGTAGACCAGTTTAAGAGAGCGTGGGACAAATATTTGCCCCATCTACTGTTCAGATACAGCGGTCTGCTGAAAAGGGGCTCATACCCAGTCGTGCTTTCCTTGTAAACATATGTCAAATAAATAAATAAAGATACAGAGAGGTACCCCAGGAATGCACAGATTTTTCACCATTTGAATAGCTGTATGGGAATAGGATGAGTGGGCCTGTAGATTTGATTCATGATGAGTGGGAGGCTGAGTGTGAATCCCACAAGGGCTTGGCCCAGGAAAACCTGGCAGGAGCCCAACAGGAGAAAAAGGTATGGTATGACAGGAATGCTTGAGCCCGACAGTATGCTTTGGGACAGCAGGTTATGGTTCTCATTCATGTGAGACACAACACGCTGCAGGCAACTTGGGAGGGACCCTTCAAAGTGGTAAGGAAGGTCACTGATGTTAACTACAAAACTGCTAGGCAGGAGGCAGTGGCACAAATTGTACCATGTTAACATGATGAAACCTTACCATGATAGGGATGCCCTGGTGCTTAGTATTTGAAGTGGATGGCAGGAGGAGTCTGAGGGAGATCTATGGCTACATTGAGCCAGCCAGCAAATTGTCAAGTTACAAAGGTGGAGCCTAGGGTTGCAGGCATATGACCTGACAGTGCAGCACTGTAGTGGGGTCAGCAGTGCCAATGTAGATGGGTTCTCAGGACAGGGCATGGGTTAATTGATTTCTAGATAGGCTCATTTCTGTCAAGCAATGTTTCTCAAGGGGCACTTGAAAAACTATCTTGAGTCTTAAAAGGGGGTCAGATGTGACAATGAGAGGTATTGCCAGCTATGCTAAACATAAGGCAGTAGATGTGTAACGTGTCAGCACAGCCAGCTGGAAAATTGTAAAGAATTATATGTCATTTGTATATCAAATTGATTTGTACATATGCTGTGTTGAAAATGTATTTATAAAGTTGCTTGTGTTAAACAAATATACCAATAGTGGGTCCTGACTGTATTGTAACAGATTAAATGTACATGTTTTAACAGAGGATACTGGAAGAGAAGAGGTTAATCACAGTCCAGCTAGTTTTGTAAAATAATTTGAAATTGCATTACATGGTAGGCCATAAAGATTGTATCTTACAGTTCTGATTGCAGCTAGGAATGAAATGTCTGTGAAAACAGGGACTAGGAATCCTTGTATTGTCCTTAGCAGTGAACTAATTGCTACCATGAATGAGTGGAAGTGCAGAAATGGTTTTATGAATTCCAGAAGCTGCAGCAGAGCATAGCAAAGCTCTAAGTGTGTAAAGTAACATATCTATGCTAAATCCTAGCAGCCTCTAGTAAAGGTAGGTAGTATGGGAACCAGATGTATGTGACGTCATCCTGTAATCATGATGTTTTAATACAGATGAGACAGAAGTCTCTGTTTTTCAAACCTGACAAAGAAGGACCCCTCACCTACTTCATTTTGCCTTGCTCTAGTAAGTGAAAGGGAATAGTAATTCTTTAGATCAGTCAGAAAAATATAATGAGATTAGTTAAGTACTGTTTTTGTATATCTGTATGAATCTATGGGAATCTATACATCTGTGCTATTTTAATATTTCCTGTGATTGAAACTCTGGTGTTTATTGTAAATAGATATTCCATATTTTCATGTTCTTTCATTATTTATTATTAAATATATTTAACCTTTTCATTGTGGCTGGTCCTTTAGAGAATATTTTAACCTTTGAGAATACTTATATCTATTTGGTGACTCTGTGGCCACTCCTGAAAGCCTTACTGAATTGGTCAAACACTATCATTTATTAATGTCACTCAGTGTAATTGGGTAACCTTGTAAGAGGCTTAGAGTAGCTGGCTTTGGAGTGTCTACCTTATAGTCTGGGAAGAAGGGGGCATAGCTAGTAAATCAATGCTAGTCTTTCCCAGGCGTGTGTGTGTGTGTGTGTGTGTGTGTGTGTGTGTGTGTGTGTGTGTGTGTGTGTGTGTGTGTGTGTGTGTGTGTGTAAATCATATTTGAAAGAGTGTGTGTATCAGCTGCTTGGAGCAGGGACACAAAGTACTGGTTTAACAAAGAGGGTGGTGGAGGACTTGGCTTGGACACTCAGCTGATAAATCAACTCTACAGCTGTGGTCAGTGTGGAGTCTTATTTGGGGCATAGTGAGAGACAGACAGGGAAGCCCAGCTCCAGGATATGAGTTTGTTCCCTGTGTGCTCTTAAGAGAAACTGCGCTTGATGCAGAGAGCTGCATCTGGAAATACTGTGTGTATCTATTTTTCTTCCAAGTGAATGTCCCTCTCCAGTGTCAGTGGTGAGGATTCCATCTCCTTGATTACTGGCCCAGAGAGGGGACATCACAGTTAGTATCCATTTTGGAAGGGAATCTGAGGAGGCATTACTTTGTGCAAGAAGTTTTATGTTGATGCTTGACTTGAAAAGAAGGAGAGTACCTCCTCTTCCTTCTTTACTTAAACATGGCTTGTCATCAAGAAAGTAATCATAGCCCAGGAAGAAGTGGAGTATGGAGGGTTATTGTGACTTAAGCCAGGATTCTGTGATAGCAGGGATTTATGGATTGTGATTAGGGATAAGAGAGTTTATCTGTTCTGTTTTATTTCAAATGCTTTTTTCATTAATAATGAATCAGGACAATGTGTTTGGGCTTGGATTTGACTCAGTCTTGCTATGTGAGGTTAAGAGGAGAAGAATATGAGTGTGAACCATATGAGGAATTTGGGAAGTTTTAGGGGCCATTTAATGGTAGATGGATGCCAGTTGAAGTGACAGAATTGTGGATGTATAGAATGGGAATGAGGCGTCTATAGGATAGCAGTGGAGGGAAGGAGTGTAGAGGGGTTTGTAGCAGTAGCTCTGGAGGGTAGAGTGATGAAAGAGTTGTAGAGTATAATGACTTTAATGGTAAATGGCATTGAAATGCATGCATTTGTTTGAGTTGGAGGTTTCAGAGTACTGAGAGCTTGGATGAGATGGGCAGTAGTAGAAAGAAGCAGAACATGAGGAAAAATATTTTCTTTGATATTTTTTAAACAGTAAATCTAATTATGTATGGAAATGTAGTAGGTGTTCCTGTTATGGAGGAAAGTGGGATATAGTTTAAGTGTGGGTGGGGTGGGGAACAAACTGAATAAATATTGGAGTCCAGGAGGTGCCTAGGGAATGGGAGAGGAGCAAAGCAGACAGATAATCATGTCTATCAGAGTTACCAGCTCTCTTGCAGATAGATAAACAGGATTAATATAAGAAAACCAGATGCTAATCAATGTTTGTCAGACTACATTACTACTTTGTTTCAGAAACTATAATTATAATAAAATAGCAAACTGTGCCTGTAAAAATGGGGAAAGAATAACATTAAGGGTACTTAAGTAATTCCCATGGTTGCATAAAAAAATAGAGATATAGTAAACCTCGAGACAATGGACCCAATCCAGTTTGGTTTCGTCAAGGGCAGATCATGTCTACACATCTTGGTGGACTTCTTTGATAAGGTCACCAAAGCAATGGATGACGGCAAAATCATTCATACTGCCTACCTTGACCTAGCCAAGGCATTTGATACAATACCAAACTCTGGCATTGTTGACAAACAAACTGAAGAAGTTAGGTACAAACCTGTATGTCACCTGGTGGATAGCCAACTGGATCACAGACAGGACCCAGGAAGTTAGAAATGGGGAGTGCACCTCTACAAAGAGGCCAGTCACAAGTGGAGTCCCTCAAGGATCAGTCCTTGGACCAATCCTTTTTGGCATTTACTTCTCAGAAATCAAGGCCAATGTTACTGGTTTTTGGCTGACTAAATTTGCAGATGATTGCAAATTAGGAGCAGTCATTGAATCTCACACTGACACAAATGTTCTCAAGGAGGGGCTAACATGGACAGACATCTGGTGTCAGTGCCATAGACTAAAACTAAATGCCAAGAAATGCATAATAGTATCCTTTGGGAAGTCATCCATCCGTGGTAACTATCATATTGACAACACACCCCTTCGAGTTGACCTAGTAGTCAGGGACTTAGGGACACACATATATAGTAATCTAGCCTTTAACCATCATGTGTCTACTGTGTGAGGAAATCATTCTATGTTGTACAAATTATAAACAAAGGTATGGCATCTAAGTCCAAAGAAATCATTGTTCCACTGTATTCGGCATTCATCAGACCTATCAGTACAATGCCCCCTTTGGTATGTACCTAACCAGGCATATCCAACAATTGGAATGTCCACAGAGGTTCCTTACTAAAAGAATACAGGGTGTAAGTAAAATGTCCTATGCAGACTGCCTCAAGGCCCTATCCCTGTATTCTGTCTCCTACAGGCTTTTGAGGGTATATCTATGCCTCGCATACAGGGCTTTGATAGACCCCAGTCTAATGGATCTCCTGCATATCCACAAAACAAACAGCACCAGAATTACCCATTCTAAAGACTTAAAATTCGCCTGTGATATAAATAGGGCCTTCTGGAGAAATAGGTATGTATCACAGAGACTACCCTGTCTATGGAACAGGTCCCCATCCATGTGAAGCAGAGTTTCTCCCTAACCCAATTCAAGTGCAAGTTGAACAACTGGATGGGAAATTCATCCCTGGTTTGGCACCTACATCTCTAATGGACACAGGGAACCTGTAAATGGTTCATCTCCCAGGCCCATGCTTACACTTATCAAGAGAATCAGAACTTGTCAGAGATTTGGGATGCATGGCTAGACTTAAAAAGGCCATTGTGGTCATTAGCTTAGTAAACATCCACGAGCCTATGAAACATAAAAAGTTGATCTGATGTTGCACTTTTCATTCATTCCTTAACTGATGGGTTCAGATACAAGACTTGAATCTGACTCGGCTGCCTCTACCAGATCTTCAGATCCAAAATACTTGAGCTCCTCCCTTTATCTGTAATGCCTCACCAACCTAACATACGTTAGATCTTGTTTGCCACCATTCAGTTTCAGATGTAGATCCTATTGCTTTCAAGCTTTGGAGTAGTATTTAGTACTATTATTGGGGTCTATATAATAACACACGCTTACAAAAGTGAATGATAAATAATCGATCCCATGTAAGCAAAAGCTTACAATGTTGAAACCTCAGAACAGCGTCCAAAATTAAAAAAAACCCAAAAAACTTTAAAACATTACTTAAATATACCAACTCCGAGATTGCACTACAGTGCCGAAAATGGCAAAGTAAGGAAAGCAGCCAAGCAAATTCTTTCCCAGTGAAAGAATTTGCTGAAAAGCCACTTCGCTATTTTGCCTTTTCGCTCTTTTCAGTTCGATCAAGATGCATTCGACAAACTGCGTCTGCAATCTGGTAATAGGAACCCTTTTATTGAGTTATATTTAAGAAATGTATTTTTTATCTATCTTAAATCTCCTACCTTCCTTACAAATTTTTTTCTGTCCTTTTAACCGTTTCCTTTTTTTTCTTTAACTACCCTTTTGTTGGTACTTCTGTGAAGTACCATCATTGGTACTCTTCTCTTTCTTCACCTTCAGTTTACTCTTTAGAATATCCTTTCTGTACCATTGCTGGTAATTTTTCTTGTCTTTCTATACCTTTATTAAAAAAAAAATGTCTTCCCTTTCTGAATTTTTGGATAATAATGGCTGACACTCCTACTGGCTTTAAAAAGTGCATTACCTGTGGGCATAAAGTCCCTAATTCAGAGCCCACATGGAATGTGTTTTTTTTGTTTAGGTCCTGTGCTCTTAGACATGGATTGTTCTGTCTCCTCTGGATTTAACTCTAGAGCTCTAACAGACCACAGGAATAAGTTAGTGCTGAGGGGCCTCCTTCCTTCTTTCTCTTCTGCTTCTATTGTTGGAGCTCATACTCCAACCAAGAAACTTGACAAGGAATCCAGAATTAGCAACTAAAGAACAGGAGTTGTGCAAGAAGTCCATAGACTGCTCTTCCTCATCATTTTCTTCACAGGAATCTAATGCAGAAATGCAAAAAAAAAAAGATAGCTCCAACTTCTTTGGATCCATCTGGTTCTAAATCAAAGTCAACTCTGATCCAAACTCCTTCGATTCTAATGGATCCAGTTACTTCATGGATCCCTTCATTCTTTTTGGAGGGATCCTTCTGCAGGCATTCAAGACCTGTATCCCCCACTTCATCTCTTAGGTCTTGCAGAAGCTTATTTGAAGCTGATATGGATAGGATGATGAGAAAATTCTTCAGATCTCATACCCAGAGGAGGGTACTCCTGACTGTGACTCCCTCCAGATCCATGTGTTGGCCTTTTTCCACTTCTCCATTGGTCTCTCCTTCTCCAATTCAACCCCTTGTTTTGGAGCCCTCAGATCTGAGACCCCTGGAGGTGTCCTCATTGGACCCAAAAATTATCTGTTCTTCTACACCACTTACTTCCCTGTGTCACCTAGCCCTAAGCCTTTAGGAGTTGGAAGGCTCTTCGAGCTGAAATATCAGTGTCGGGTCTGGGGGGGGTGGAAATGAGTCTGAAGTTCTGAGAGCCATCCCTCCTCCTTGGGGCTTCATCATTGGCCAAATGGGTCACACTCCTTCCTCAGGTGGCACGCTGGTGGGAATGCAGGAGCCAATGGTTTGGGATTTACCACCTTCTTTGCTATTGACTTCTGTTTCCCCTAGTTATTCTGCCTTTGAGGTTGTGGAGAGGGCCTTCTCTTTGTCTAGATAAAGGGCATCTCTTGCCATCCTCAGATCCAACAACTTTACCTCCAATGGTTCTCTGCTCTGAGCCTCATCCATCTATTCCACTCAGACAGCCAGCCTGGTCTAGCCTCCATTCAGTCCCTCAGGACATCTTCATCTCTTCTGATACTTCTCCAGACTACCCCACTGAGGAAGTCCCTCAGAAGAGAACATGTAAGAGGAGACATGTAAAAGGAGACACCTAATTACCCTCACGAATCTGTCACTGAAGACACTGATTTTGATGAAGTGGAAGGTTCCCCAGATCTCCATGTGAAGACATCTCCTTTGTAGATATCCTAAAGCTCCTGAAACAAAAAGGTGGTTGGTCCCCTGATACCCCCTCCAGGGAGAAATCTGTGTTCCTGGAGGCTTTCAGGTCTGACCAGTCTACTTCTTGGGTGACTCCCCCTAGCTGACAAACTCATAGATCTTGTTTCCTGCTGGGTATGGAAGGAGATGGATACTGTAGAGTCAATCCCTAAAAGACCTGACAAAATTCTAGCGCCTCCTGAAGACTTATGGTGTAGAGAAAAGGAGTCCCAGTTGATGCCATGGTTGCGGCAGCAGCCACTTAGAAAGAACTTGCAGAACAGAACTCTTCTGTCCATCCCCCCATCAGGGAGTCCAGGGCTTTGGACAGATTTGGTAAACCCATGTGTGGTTCAGCAAACTTTGTACTCTGGTTGCTAAATTATCTGGTATATTTTACAAGATTACAAAGAGATTTTCCAAAACTCTTTCTAGGCCCATGTCTGCCGAGGACCAAAATAAAATCTCCTCACAACCGGCCACCCTCCAGTCTATCTCTAATGCATCCATTAGGCTGATCACCCATGTAGCAGAACGTACCTCATGGACAGTGAGTTCAGGCATAGCCATTAGGAGACATGACTGGATGTGATAAGTAAGTAAGTCTTCATTCATTAATGTGCCCTTTAATGGATCTTCCTTGTTTGGTCCAAGGTAAAGGATGCACTTTACAAATGTGATCAAGATTGAAGATTCTGTCTGCCATCAGTGTACACTTTTCAAATCCTCAAAGACCTTTCTTAAGGAATCAACTGGGAAACAGAAACATGTAGATTCTCAAATCCCAGGGTCCTTTTAAAGACTCACATGGATATAGTTCCCCAGAGGCAGATGGGAAACTCAAATGGAAGATGCTACCCTCACAGTAGACCACAGAACCAGGGCTTTTTGGATTCCTTCAGATAGGCCCTACCAGCACTCCTGGAGGCAGGCCCACTCTGGAGGCAGTAGGGGGTCATGTGGCTTTTTATAACAAAAGATTCCTAGGTGCAAAGAATCATATCCAGAGGTGATATGGTACCCCCAACCAAAATGAAAAGAATATCTGATATTCCACCAAATCAGAGGGAAGCAGAGGTATTATAAATAAAAAAGCTGCTAGAAAAGAGTCATTCAAGAGGTCCCCCCCAGACCAGTGAGGATCCGGGACCTATTAAAGATTCTTCCTGGTGCCAAAAAAGACAGGTGACTTGAGACCAGTTCTGGATCTCAGCAAATTAAATCAGTTTGTGGAAAATTCAAAGTTTTGCATGATCACATTTCAGTCCATTTTTGCCACTGTGACATCCCAGCTCTGGGCCAGTAATCAAGGAGCCTTAATCGTATTTCTCAACCTCTTAGAGCAAAAAATCTGGACAAAGCCATAAATAAAAGTACTACAAAGGCTCAAAAATAGGGTCAATTTTTAAATATTGCTCTTACAAACTTAGAAAGTTGATAGAATAATAGGTTTTTCATTAGCATGAATTTTCTGAAGGGTATGAAGTCTGAAACTCAAATGTCTGTTATTATTTTCTAACTTCAATCACCGAAGATATGGGGCAAAAATCTGGACATTGTGCCAAAATCTGTACAATTGAGAGGTATGGCCTTAGTACTCACCACTGACAC
Source organism: Protopterus annectens (assembly GCF_019279795.1). Taxonomy (NCBI): domain Eukaryota; kingdom Metazoa; phylum Chordata; order Ceratodontiformes; family Protopteridae; genus Protopterus; species Protopterus annectens. The sequence goes on along the minus strand of NC_056726.1, from coordinate 1,575,406,249 downwards.
TGGTGAGGGATATTCACTTGGAACAAGAATAGATACACACGGTATTTTCATATGTAGATCTCTGCAACAAGCACAATTTCCCTTAAGAGCACCCAGGGAACACACTCCTGTCCTGGGGATAGATTTCTGTCTCTTTTCACCCCACCTCAAATAAGACTCCCACTGACCACAGCTGTAGAGTTGAGTCCTCAGCCAAGTGTTCCAAACCAAGTTCTCCACCATCCTCTGTGTGAAACCACTTCTCTGTCTCCCTCCTCCAAGTAGTTGACACTCTAGATTTGATTTTCACACACACACATACACACACACACACACACACACACACACACACACACACACACACACACACACACACACACACACACACACACACACACACACACACACAGACACACACACACAGACACACACACACACACTTTGATGCCCATGCCCTGGCCCAGCAATCAAGGAGCCTCAATCCTCACCACTAACACCAGTGAGGGGCATCTCATATAGGAGGAAAGGATAACAAATACACATAGTAAAGTGCAATTTACCTTAAGAGCACACAGAAATCACAGTCAGTCTGGGGCTGGTCACTCCCTTGGTCTCCAAGTCCCCAATAAGACACCCCACTGGAACAGCTATAGGGTCCAGATCTCAGCCTAGTGGGCAAACTAAAACCTCCAGCACCCTCTCTGTCCAAACAGTGCTTCATGTTCCTGCCCAAGTAGCTGACACACACACACACACACACACACACACACACACACACACACACACACACACACACACACACACACACACACACACACTTTGAGAAGTTTATATAACCACACAGACACTCCTGGGGAAGGCTGGCAAAGGTTCTCTAGCTGTGCCCCCTTTTTCCAGACTATATGGTAGTATCAGCTGCCACCACCCACTAATATTTATCAGCTACTCAAAGCCATTAAAAGGGTGTCCAATTATTACTGTGCAATATTATTATCCAGTTGATAGTATAGCTCACGGCTAAAGCTATTGGAGTGGCTTTGTAGAATTTTATCAAAGGCATGCAGGTGCTCTAAAGAGCCTAAATTATCTCTACAAAAACAGCCACAGTTGAGAAGGTTTAAAAATATTTAATAACAAATAGTCAAAACACAAGACAATACATTTTATTACACAGTGCTAGTCAAGAGTTCAGAGATCACAGAGCAATACTTAAAATAATTCAGTAGTACAGTTCTGACATCACAGAAAAACACTTAGTCTAATCTTTCTAGTTTCTAGCTATTTCTAAGAGAAAACACAAGTCTAAGATAAACTTACATATAAAGCAAGACAGGGCTGAGTTGGATGGTCAAGACAAAAATGCTTAATGCTCTCAGATCCTCTCTTTTTAAAATCACATTCCTGGTTCACATTACATGATTCTTCACACTACCCTGGGTTCCCAGGATAACAGGCTACATTCTTTAGTAAGTTCACACCAGGTCAGGAAGAAAAGCCATTAAGGACATGTATCCATGCAAATTCTGGCCATTAACTATGGCCTTAAAACAATAGCAAGAATTTCTTCATCTAGACCGGCCGGAGCTGTGTTTGCATCAATGGGTCACAACATGCTTTACTTGGCCAGTAGATTGCACTGTTGTCACCTTTTTTTCAGTTCCACATGCAACACTATTTTTACCATTTAAGACAACAAGCCTGTGGTTCACATTCATATTTACAGATGACAGAATTATCTCCAAAATTCTATCTGGCTAGGCTGGCAGCCTTCATCTATCTTCACCCAATCTTCACATATCTCCCCCCGTGGAGAACTCAAGCTAGTTTTTCAAGTGACCCTTGAGAAACGCTGCTTGAGAAGGTTAAGTCTGAGTATACCTTACCCCATTCCCTGTCTCGAGAGCCCATCTGCATTGGCATTGCTAATCCCACTGCGGTGCTGCACTGACATATCATATGCTTGCAACCCCAGGCTCCATCTTAGCAACTTGGCATTTTGTTGGCTGGCTCTGTTTAACAATGTTAGGCGGTTGTGATCTGTCATAACAGTGAATTTCCTTCCATACAGATAAGGCTGAAGTTTCTGCAGTGCCCACACTATGGCTAGACATTCCTTTTCTACAGCTGCATAGAATTCCTCCCTGGGTTGGAGCCTACGACTGAGATAAATCACTGGGTGCTCTTCTCCCTCTGAAGACATCTAGCTAAGTACAGCCCCCAGCGCATGGTTTGAAGCATCCACCTGCACAAGAAATTCTTTGCTGTAATCTGGACTGGCTAACACAGGGGGACCTCCCAAAGCTTCTTTGAGCTTCGGGAATGCCTGCTCACATACTAGGGTCCACACTACCTTAATCTGGCCTGTTCTTCCTCGTCAGGTCTGTGAGGGGGAGCAGCTATGGTACTATAACTGGGGACAAACTTTCTGTAGTACCCTGCTGTCCCTAAAAATGCCCTCACCTGCTTTTTAGTAACAGGTGCAGGCCATGCCTGAATGGCTTCCACTTTGGCAGGTTCTGGCCTTATCTTACCACTCCCCACTCAATGTCCTAGGTAGGAGACCTCTGCCATACCCACCTGACATTTGCTCAGCTTAATGGTCAACCCTGCCCTCTATAGTCTGCCCAGCACCTCCCTGACATGCTGAAGGTGCTCTGGCCAGGAATGGCTGTAGATGGCAATATCATCTAGGTAAGCAAGGGCAAACTCTCTTGCTCCTGCTATGATATGATCTACCAGCCTCTGGAAAGTTGCTGGGGCATTCTTCATCCCAAAGGGCATCTTGGTGAACTCATACAAGCCAAAAGAAGTCACAAAAGCTGACTTCCCTCTAGCAGTGGAAGCCAAGGGCACCTGCCAGTAACCCTTGGTAAGATCAATGGTTGTAAGATACTTAGCCCCACCCAGCTGCTCTAAGGCCTCATCTGTCCTAGGCATGGGGTAAGCATCTGACTCTGTGTGACTATTTAATTTCCTGTAGTCCACACAGAACCTGGTGCTGCCATCCTTCTTTGGCACTGGCACCACTGAGGAGGCCCAGGGACTGTTGGACTCTTGAATCACCCCTAGATCCAACATCTCCTGTACCTCCTCCCTCAGAGTCTGTTTGACTCTCTCACGCACTCTATAAGGGGCCTGCCTAATAGGCCTTTGGGGTCCTGTATGCACCTGGTGCTGCCCCAAGTGGATACACCCTGGTTTCCAGTGAACATGTCCCCAAATTCCTGCAACACTGTTCTGATTTCTAGAATCTGGGTAGGAAATAGCTTCTGGGACATTGCTACCCCTTCCACTCAGGTGTCAGCCCAAGCCTCACTAAGGAGATCAGTCCCCAGATCTCCCTCAGACTCCTCCTGCAATCCACTGCAAATGCTCAGCACAAGGGCCTCCCTATCATGGTAAGGTTTCATCATGTTAACATGGTACAATTTGTGCTCCTGCCATCTGCCTAGCAGTTCCCCCATGTAGTTAACATCACTTACCTTTCTTACCACATTGTAGGGTCCCTCCCAAGCTGCTTGCAGTTTGTTGTGTCTGACAGGAATGAGAACTATTACCTGCTGCCCCACAGCATACTCTCTAGCTCGAGCATTCCTGTCATAGCACACCTTTTTCTGTTGTTGGGCTTTTGCCAGGTTCTCCTGGGCCAAGCCCATGAGTTCCCTGAGCCTTGTCCTGAGGTTAGGGTGTATGCCACAACAGACTCCTTGTGAGACTCGCACTCACCTTCCCAGTTATCTCAAATTAAACCTAGAGGTCCCCTCACCCTATGCCTATACAGCAACTCAAAGGGTGAAAAACCTGTGGATTTCTGGGGAACCTCTCTGTAAGCAAACAACAGATGGGGTAAATATTTGTCCCACTTTCTCTTAAACTGATCTGCAAATGCCCGTAGCAATGACTTGATTATAGAGTTTAACCTCTCAACAAGACCATTAGTCTGGGGATGGTATGGTGTGGTCTTCATGTGCCTCACCCCACAGGACTTCCACAGACAAACCAGCAGGTCTGACATGAAATTGGCACCTCTGTCAGTCAGTATTTCTTTTGGCAAGCCTACCCTGCTGAAAATCTCCAACAAAGCATGTGCCACCTTCTCTGCCTCGATGGAGTACAAAGTCACTGCCTCAGGGTATCATGTAGCATAATCCACTACCACTAGGATATACTTTTTCCCTGTGGAACTTGGGGTACTCAGAGGACCCACAATATCCATAGATACCCTCTGAAATGGCTTTTCAATCACAGGCAAAGGCATCAAAGGAGCTCTCACCTTGTCTCCTGCCTTGATTACCTTTTGGCACTGTTCATAGGTCCTGCAGTACCCTGTTACATCTCTGGAAATTCCAGGCCAATAGAAGTTCTGCATAATATCCCTCTTTGTACGTTTTATGTCCATATGACCTGCAAAGGGAATATAATGAGCTATGGCTAGAAGCGCCAGATGGTAGGCTCTAGGCACTACCAATTGCTGTACTCTCTCACCTTCTAGCCCTCCCTCAGGGGTCCACTCTCTGTATAGTAACCCTTTGTCCCAGTATGCAGATTCCCCCTTTCCTTGAGAATCAGGTGCCTCCCTAGCTACCTGCCTCAGGCCTTGCAATGTAGGGTCTGAGAGCTGATCCTGTCTCAACTCTCTCCTTGTAACCCTTCCCAGCTCTCCTTCCACAGGAAGTCTGGCATCCTCTGACAGTGGTGCCTCACTGTCAGCCTGGGTACTCCTACTCATGTCTACCTTTGCAGTCAGTCTGTCCAAGGGACCATCAGTACCCCCAAGAAGCTGTGTCTCACCTTCAGTCTCACTGCTACCAGAAGTAACCACCTCACCAGTCCTGGCTGCAGGTATGCAGTCTGTCTGGGTCTCCCCCAGGCTACCAGACCCACATGCTTGTCTCATAGCCTGACTGCATGTAACTGCATAAGAACATAGTACTGCCTCATCCAAATCCTTCCCTATCAGGACATCTGCAGGATGGTAGTTTGGTACCCCTGTTGTCTCAAGACAACCTACTATTGGCATTTTGTCTTTCCCACTTACTGGCTCCCTCACCTTTTGTTCCCCACCTTGCCTGTATGCCACATGGCCCCACTGGTTGCATTCAAAACATTTAACCTTAGGTCCTGGATGTGTACCTGGACTAGTGGCTTCCCCTGCTACTGGCAGATTCTGTTGGGGCAGTCTTTGCTGCCCACCATGGGTTCCTTTAGACCCATGAGCAGTACTGGGGTCCCTTCCCTATGCAGGTCTGCTCTGCTTGCCAGGTATAGGTCTCCCTTCTTCCCCAACTCATCTGAAGTAGCACATTGTCTATCAGCTAACCAGATCCTCATGTCCTCAGGCAAAGTGCTAAGGGCTTGTTCCCTCACCAAAAGGTCTGCCAGCCCTTCAAAAGTGGTGACCTGACATCCACTCACCCACCTATGGAAATAAGTGCCCAGTTCAGCAACATATTCACACACACTTTCATCTGCCTTGCATCTATGCTCATGAAACTTTTTCCTATACATTTCAGGTGTTGGCTTAAACAATACTAACAAGTGATTTTTACCATCAGTATAATCAAAACATGCAGCATCAGACATTTTTGACAAAACAGTTACAGCTTTACCATGGAGTAAGGGGGTAAGGATCCATGCCCAGAGCCTTTGGTCAACACCATACTGTTTGCATACTCTCTCAAACATATGAATGAAGCTATCAAAATTATCACTCTCTTTAAACTGTGGAAAAAATTTACTGTCCTTTTGTGCTTCTGGGGTCCAGTTACTCCCTTCCCCATTACCTCCATGACTCTGGCAAAGAGTCAGCATCTCCTTCTCATGCTGCCTGTGCCTCTCCTTTTCCTCAGCTTCTAGGCATTGCAGTTTCTCATTCTCCTCAGCCTGTAGACTACTCAGTCTCTCAGCTGCTTCTGTCTCCAAACGCCTGGCCTCCAACTCAAGTCTCTTTAGCTCCAGATGGATTTTTAAGTGCTCTGCAGAAAGGTTGAGCTGTCCATTCTCTGAGTTTATTATATCTCCACTGCCAGTCTGATTGTCCTCCTGGTTGCTGTTTTCTGATGCAGCTGTAACCAAGGCTGCAATCAGGTCTGCCTTAGTCAGGTTTCCATGCACCAGTCCCCCAGCCTGGCACATCTCAGCCAGCTGGCTCCTTTGCTGACATGCTGCCTGCTCACCCTGACTAATCTAACAAAAGAAATAAAACAATTGTGATCTGAACTCTGAGTATTCACTGTGTGGCTGATTTAGAGTACAAAACACCTTCAAAGCTCACTGTACCCAAGCTACAGGAATTCACTCTACCCACACCAATACAAGCCAATTAGTATTTGCCACCAATTAATATATGATGTGGATATCCCACCACTGCCAAACAATTAATATGTGATGCCCGTGCTCTGGCCCAGCAATCAAGGAGCCTCAGTCCTCACCACTAACACCAATGAGGGGCATCTCATATAGGAGGAAAAGATAACAAATATACACAGTAAAGTGCAATTTCCCTTAAGAGCATAATGAGATCACAGTCAGTCCAGGGCTAGTTGCACCCTTGCTCTCCAGGTCCCCAATAAGACTCCCCACTGGCACAGCTATAGGGTCCAGATCTCAGCCTAGTGGTCAAGCTAAAACCTCCAGCACCATCTCTGTCCAACCAGTGCTTTGTGTCCCTGCCCAAGTAGCTGACACACACACACACACACACACACACACACACACACACACACACACACACACACACACACACACACACACACACACACACACACACACACACACACACACACACACACTTTGAGAAGAGTTTATATAACCACACAGACACTCCTGGGGAAGGCTGGCACAGGTTCTCCAGCTGTGCCCCCTTTTCCCAGACTATATGATAGTATCATCTGCCACCACCCACTAATATTTATCAGCTACTCAAAGGCCCATAAAAGGGTGTCCAGTTATTACTGTGCAGTATTATTATCCAATTAGTAGTATAGCCCATGGCTAAAGCTATTGGAGTGGCTTTGTACAATTTTACCAAAGGCATACAGGTACTCTAAAGACCTTAAATTATCTCTACAAAAACAGCCACAGTTGAGAAGGTTTAAAAATATTCAATAACAAATAGTCAAAATACAAGGCAATACTTTTTACTACACAGTGCTAGTCAAGAGTTCAGAGATCACAGAGAAATACTTAAAATAAATCAGTAGTATAGTTCTGACATCACAGAAAAACACTTAGTCTAATCGTTCTAGTTTCTAGCTATTCCTAAGAGAAAATACAGTCTAAGATAAACTTACATATAGAGCAAGACAGTGCTGAGTTGGATGGTCAAGACAAAAATGCTTAATGCTCTCTGATCCTCTCTGTTTTTAAAATCACATTCCTGGTTCACATTACATCATTCTTCATACTTCCCTGGGTTCCCAGGCTAACTGGCTACATTCTTTAGTAAGCTCACACCAGGTCAGGAGCAAAGTCATTAAGGACATTTATGTATGCAAATTATGGCCATTAACACGCACACACACACACACACACACACACACACACACACACACACACACACACACACACACACACACACACACACACACACACACATCCCTGGGAAAGGCTGGCACAGATTTACCAGCTATGCCCCATCTGCCCAGACTATAAGGTAGATACTGCTACCAGAAAACTCCAAAGCCAGCTACTCCAAGACTCTCACAAGGCTACCCAATTATACTGAGCAGAATTAATACTAATACAAATTGTAGTGTTTGACCAATGCAGCAAGGTTTTCAGGAGTGGCCACAGTCTCATCAAATAAATATAAGTACTCTCAAAAATGAAAATATTCTCTGAAAGACCAGCCACAATGAAACGTTTAAATATATTTAATAGTAAATAATAAAAGAATGTGAAAACACTAAATATCTGTTTATAATAAACACCAGAGTTTCAATCACAGGAAATATTAAAAACAACACGGATGGAAAGATTCACGCAGATACAGAAAAACAATAACTTAACTAATCTCACTATATTTTCCTGACTGATCTAAAGAATTACTGTCCCCTGGTTCACTTACTAGAGCAAGGCAAGACGACTTGGCCTTGGGTGAGTGGTCTTCCTTCTTGTCAGGTTTCACAAACATACTGCCCTTAAACTTCTATCTTGTCTACTATTACAGCATCCCTCCTTTATTAGCAGCTGAGCCAGAATCTTGCACATATGTGTTACTATAAACACACACATAGAGCTTTGCTAAGATGTGTTATAGCACCTGGAAGCTATAAAACCATTTTAAAAGCTTCCACCCTTCCAGGATATAATTAGTTCACCACTAAGGACAATACAGTAGGATTCCTAGTCCTGGTTTTTGCAGACATTTTGTCTCTGGCTGCAATCAGTACTGTAAGATACAACATTTATGGCCTAAAACCAGGTAATTTAATTTAAGACTATTTTTCAGTGTCAGCTGGCCTGAGATTAACATCTTCTCTTCCAGTATCCTCTGTTACAATATATTCATTTCAATGGTTACCATAGCCGGCTTTAGGCACCCCCAAACACTGCAAGTTATCTTATCTTGATATTTTGTAGCATGTCTGTCAAAACAACAAAAGGTAGTACAGGAATCTTGCATATTTAATAAACCAGGTGGGTAATAACTCTTATGTATATCGCCTTTAAAATTCAAAGATATTACTGGTTATAGTAACAGTGTTTTATCAAGCAACAGCTTTCACAATTCCATTAAATATTTTATCACTGACATAGTGTCCTTGGCTTAGTTAAACCCTGCTGGTGGACATTGTGTCCAAAACAAAAACGGAGGCTCTACTGATGTAACAGAAGCCAAAAATACCAAAAAGTCAGTAAGGGAAGACCGTAACCACTAGTTTTATGAACGTGAGCAAATTGCAATAAAACGTTTTCGTCAATCCAAATCCTTGACTTCATCGGATACATACCAGTTGCTCATAACCTATCTTATATAGGTAGTACAATCAACATCTTATTAATTAAATAAAATTTAAAGTGGTGCTTACACCAATGCTGCACTTAAAAACTCTAGGTAAATATTTCATACATTAAAACATTTTTTTAATCATTCTGTCCACTAAAACTAGCAACATATCCAGCTATATGTACCTGCAATACCCATGGCTGCAAGGGGGCCCCCTGATCATCCTTGAATACGTGGGGGCCCCACAACAGCTGTGGCTGATTGGGGAAAAATGAGGAGGAAAAATTTATTAATTTCCTGATTAGGTTGTTGAACCTGAACAAGGCTGTGATATGACTCTGTTATAATAAAGCTGGAATGAACATAGGCAAGGTAAGCACTAGAGAGATCATCAGCCCAGCATGACTGATCTCAATGCATATCTTGGAGTTTAAGAACAGCTGATGCTTCTGATCTTCAGGGATGGTTTTCTTGTACAGGGAGTTTTATAAATACTGGCAGAAGAGCAGATACTATAACTCCCAACTTCTTTGCTGAAGAGTTCAGTGCAATACCAATAATACCAGAATAAGGGCTCAAAATCAGGAACAAGTTTTAAATATTACTCTAATTCAAATAAAAAGTTAATAGAATAACACATTTTGCATCAACATGCATTTTTTGCTCAATAAGTATAAAACTTTGATGTCTGGATTTATTGACTGTCTGTAGTCCTGAATGATTCACAAGCAAATCTAACTTTTTATGAAGGACAGAACAAAAGTTGAGCAAAATCAGAGAAGTTCTGTGAAATCAGTGACAGTGACAGGTTTGCATTACTCCTCACTGAGGTAAATAAACGTGACTTACACCTGCCAGTGGTAACTGCTAAATAGCAGTCACTGATCTGGTGTGCCAGTACCAGTGGTACAAAAGTAGTATTGTTACGGCTTATACATGTGTGTATACGTGTGTGTTTGTGTGTAAAAAGTATCAGTGATTTTTATCTGTAATGCCAGGGCACACACATTATTCTTCTGGGTATCAGTAAAAATGTAGCTAACATAATTATATTTCAAAAGTGAGGCATAAAATATGTCACAAAAAATGTTGACACTTAGATCTTCTAAGAATCTGGGGGCCCTCACTCCCCAGATTATATAAATGGATACAGGGGTCTCACTTAATCATCCTTGATTTTGTAGAGGCCCCACAAAAGCTGTTGCTGGTTGGGGAAGAGTGAGGAGAAAAATGTATTAATTTTCTGAGGATGACCTTTAACCTGAACAGACTGTGATATGACCCTGTTAGGATAAAGCTGATAATGTCCTCTGCCTTCAACTGCAACCATGCTAATACCAGCTTTGCTTGGATGTGTGTGTACAGGAAGCTGCTGTAGGTTGTGTGTGTGTGTGTGTTGTGTGGTTATTACATCTCCTCAACCCAAACTGTCAAAGGCAGCTACTTGTGTGCATTCCTGAAGTATGGTCGTTATTTTCTTTTACTTTTCTCATAGACGTCAGAGGTGTACAAAGAAGGTTACTATGGCTTGTGTATGTAGGGGCAGGGTACTGTCTAGGAACAACAAAGCAGAATACATTACTGCATTCATTATTTGTTTCACTTTCCTCACAATCACACTTCAGGAATACATAGAGTTTGGGTCGAGGAGTGAGGAGACATGTTATGTATATGTATGTCTGCAGTGACTTGTAATACATGACTGTGGCAGTCTGAACCTCTGCTTTTATCCCAGCCTAACACCAGAGCAATGCTTAGAACATCTTTTTTATGTGTTTGTGTGTGTGTGTGTGTGTGTGTGTGTGTGTGTGTGTGTGTGTGTGTGTGTGTGTGTGTGTGTGTAGGGAGGCAGGCAGTTCTCAGATAGGACTTGTGTATCCAGACTAGTTTGTTAGTTTATTGTTGATATAATTCTGTCATCTTTGAACATTGTCTTGGTTACAACTTACGTCTTTATTGAAAGAAAAAAAATTAGATTGAAATTCTTTTCTTACTCATGTTTTTTATTTAGGTCACCACTGGATAAAACAGCTGGGAAAATGCTCTAAAATACATCCCAGAACATTGATAAACCCTATGGCTTCTTGGGCCCTGGCTTATTTGAGTTATTTCCTAAATGGTTATTACTGTGCTGAGTTGGTCAGGAAAGATGTGTTGAAAGGATGCAAGGAAAACTAAAGCTGTACAGCAACACAATTTCTCTCCTCAATCATAATTTCTGTTCAAGTCATCATTGGTTGAAAAGATTGTGTAAAAAGAAAAAAATCTTTAAAATGCACTTCAGATCATATAGGGGAGTTATGGCTTCTTGAAAACGCTGAAGAGTAAGGCAAATGACAGAAAATGAAGAAAAAAAGTAGTGTGCATAGTATGGGGAGCCCAAGATTAGAGGAAAACAGGGGAAGACTAGAGGGTATGTGTGTATATATGGGGGGGGGTGCTGAAACAGAAGGTCTAGGGTGCCATTTCACATAAATCCAGACCTGTATATAAAGTTGCTGCAATGCATCATTGTTGCAAATAAATGCCAGTAACTGTGAATATCCCTTTGTGACATGGTCCAACATAGTGTGTTACACAGGCCTGTTGTAATTTTAAGAGTATTGTAGCTACAGATCAGTCTGCATGCAATACTCCTAAAAGTTTGCAGTATGAACTAAAATGCTGCTTAGGAAAGGTGGCAGTGACAAGCTGATATGTAGAGTTGAAGTGCCCAGGGGGCCCCCAACTTGACATCTGCTGGGGGCCCCCAAAATGCTAACACCGGCCCTGATGGTTACAATACAGTCTGACATACAGGTGTATTTCTTTTCTGTCCAGCAGGACCTCCTGTTGATACATTTTCAACACAAGCATCTGTACAAATCGGTTTGATATACAAATGACATATAATTCTTTAGAAAACTCCAACTAGTTATGCTGACATATGTTACACATCCACTGCCATACTTCTCCTGGCATAGCTGGCAATACCTCACATCACAACCACTACTGTAAAAGGGCACTTGGATGTGCTCGATGGATCTGTAGGATGCATACTAACATCAAAATGAACAAGTGCTCCAGAAAATATCTACATTTCCAGCTGGGAGACAGTCATTATCAGTTCAGAGCACTGCTCACCACAGCCCCCAGGGTGTTCACCAAATGCATGGCAGTGGTACAGTTCACTTGAGACTGCTGGGATTCTGAGTGTTTCACACCTAGAGGACTGGCTTCTATCTGCCCCAACCAGGCATCGACTGCTACAGGCAAGAGACTACTTGCTCCAGTTATGCACCCATCTAGGATCCCTTTTCAGCTCGTGTGCCATCTGTCCTTGAATTATTAGCTTCAGTTTTCAGTGAAGGTGCTAGTGTTTCCACTTTTAAAGTTCATTTGGCTGCCATTTATAATTTCAACCTGGGCAAAAATAACACTACTTTAGCTTCTTCTAAACTATGTAAAGACTTTCTCAAAGGGGCCTTTTTACTTAGACCTCCATTAAAGGATCCTACTCTCCTTGGGATTTAACTGTTATGCTTCAGGCCGTAACCCAGACTGCATTTAAACCATCAGCCAAGGTAGATCTAAAATTGTTGTCCTGAAAAAAACATTTTCTGGTCATTATTACATCAGCTAGACAAGTATTTGAACTCCAGGCTCATTCTACAAAACCTCCTTACCTGTTTTTTCAGATAAAATGGTGTATTTGTGGCCAACCCATCTTTTTTGCCTAAGGTAGCTTCTGAGTCCAACATAAACCAGGTCATTAATCTACCAGTTTTTTTTCCAAACGTTTTAAATAAGGGAGTGTATATGCTCCGTTTGTTGGTTGTGCATAGGCAACTATGTTTTTATCTCCATAGAACCAAAGACTTCAGGAAATCCGACCAGTTGTTTGTTTCCTTCTCTCCTAACAAATTGGGTAAGCTAGTTTCCAAAGTTACATTAGCCAAATGGTTGATTGAATGTATAGCCTTTGTCAGTTTTAAAAAAAGGGTCACCTTAGCCTAAACCTCCTAGAGCTCACTCCACTAGGTCTATGGTGGCCTCTTCAGCTTTTTGATCAAGGACCTCCTGAGATGACATTTGTGCAGCTGCAGCTTGGACTAATCACCTTTATTGCTCATTACAAATTAGATTTGGTTTCCAGAAACAGAGTGGCCTTCGGCTCTGCACTGCTTCAGAATATTCTTTCTTGAACACCACCCAAGGTTCTAATAGCTGGCAACTCTGTCCCATCAGTTGAGGAATGAATGAAAAGGACAACATTAGATAAAAAAAAGTTATGTATTCACCATAATGTTCCATCTATGTTGTCCATTTTCATGTTTCCTCAGCTTCCTGCCCACCAACCCCATTCCTTTGCTTCTGGAAAGACCTAAGAATTTCATAGGAACTTCTGCTCCTTGTTTGAGCTCCAGCTTCCTTTTTTATTTATGCCTTTTTAATTTTTTTTAAACAAGTTGTTCCTTTATATCTACGTATAGCAAACTTGATCTGAGGTATGTTAGACTGTTGGGGAATTATAGGTAAAGGAGGAGCTCAAGTGTTTTGGATCCAAAAATCTGGTAGAAGCACCCAAGTCAGATCCGAGTCTCAGATCCGAACCCATCAGTTGAGGAAGAATGAAAATGGACAAAACAGATGGAATATTATGGTGAGTACCTAACTTTTTTAGACTTTCAACATTTTAGTTAGTTAAGTAGCTGTTAAATAATACAAAAATAGAAATTTGATGTGTTCTTTTTTTAAAGAAGGTATTTTTTTTGCTTGAAAGAAGCCTGTTAATAAGGGGGTGAGGGTGGTACATGCCTTGTTAAAAAAAGTCGTAGCAGAGTCAAACACACTTCAGGCAAAGTTGCAGATCAAACCTTGGAGGAGATGCTTCACCAAGGGGAAGTACATAGAGTTAAGATAGCTGCAGGAGAGATGGCATGCAGAACCCTTTTTCCAACAAGTTTATTCAGAGCAGAAAGAAGCATGCAGCCCCTGACCCATTGGATTGTGGGAATCAGTAATTGACTGTAACAAGAAAAGTTTCTTTGAGAACAAATTCTGCCTTTATGCCTAATGTTATCTCAGAGTTTACTTTAAGTCAAACCATTAATCTTCCAATATTCTTTCCTAATTCAAAGAACAAGGTAGAAAGAACTTTTCACTCAGTGGATGTACATAAGCAGCTCAGATACTACCTAGACAAAGCTCAACCTTTCAGAAAAGCTGACTGTCTGTCTGCTATGAAAGTAAGAGGAAAGGACAACTTGTGACCAAGCTTGAGTTTTCTAGATGGTTGTCCCACTTTGTTATAATTACTATAATAAGTCACTCCTTGATAGGGTTACAGTTCATTCAACAAGGACATTGGCTTATTCTGTAGATTTCTGGAAAAGGGTGGATTCTGGAACTATTCTGAGGCAGCAACTTGGTACTCTAGACACATCTTTACAAAGCTCTACAAACTGGATGACTTTTGTAGGTCCAGAACTGGGTTTGTTACGACCTTTCTCCAGGGGCTTGTGAATTCTTAGTTACTGGCCTTCTCACTTTTTTTGATTTTCCACACTAAGCTTTGATAATCTACCTAAATAGCTTAGGCTACTGCCGTGGTGATCCATGTGTTGAACATAATACAGGTGTGTAAGTAAGCTTACCATAACAGTAGATGTTCTGATAGATCCCCATTGTAGTAGCAGCTCCCCTTACAGCCACCTATTTTTTCTATTAGTGTTTTGCTGTTGTTGCTGTGGGGGGGGGGGGGTCTGTTTTTCAACCTTTTGTACATGGTTATACTTTGTTTCCTACCATAATTATTCAGGGTTGTTGCCTTCGTCCTGGGCAAAAATGGTCTGAATTATTTTGGAACTCCAATTCTCTTTTATATGGAATAACTCAAGTGCTGCTGGCAGTTGGAGCACATAGAAGATGCCCAAGGTTTTGGGAAGCTAGCTGGTGGAGGGGGTAATACCCAAATAGTTTAAGTCACTGCAACAGTGATCCATTAGATCATCTACTGTTATGGTAAGTTTACTTGCACAGCTGTTCTTTCTCTGAAGTTCTTCTTACTGACTCTTCAGATGTTTGCTACCCACATTCCATATCTCTTTCCCAGCTTATCGATGGAGCAGTAGTTGGTCTCTGTGGATGTTCATCATTATAGTCACTGCTGCAGTAGCCTTAGCTATATGGGTTACACCTGTGTAGGATACAACAACCAGCCAGCTTCCAAGGCATCAGAGCACCTTCCATGTGCCCAAACCACTAATCAGCTTCAGCCGAGCTAACTATAAGTCAGGTTTGGGCACCAAGCCCTTCTGAGATTTTATGCCAACTGAGATAGAAAGGCTAAGCCCTGAGAAGATATTATGTGTCCACACACTGGCATAAAGGCACACAAAACAAGGAGAAGGGAGGGAGTGTGCAGCTACTGCAACAGTGATCACTGGAACATTTACAACTGTACTATGTTCATCATTTTTATCAGTGTTGCAGTGGCCTTAGTCATATCGGTAGATTACCATAACTGAAAATAACAGGGAAGTAGAATGGGATGTATGCAGGAGCCCCTGGAGAATGGTCCTAGGAAAGCCTGTCCTAGAGCTGGAGAAGGAATCAAGCTTATAGTGCTTTGTAAAAGTATGCAATGAGGACTAAGTTGCTGCTTCTAGAATACTTCTAGAGTGATCATTTCCAAAAAGCCATAGATAAAGCCAAAGCCCTTGTAGACTAAGGCTTCATTATGCCTAGAATTATTTTGTTGTGATGGAAGTAGCAAAGGTAATAGCTTGAGACAACCATTAGGAAATAGTCTGCTTTGACACAGATTGTCCTTTCTTGATGAATAAGATGTTTCATTGGGAAAAGTCTGATAGTCTACCTTCTTTGAAGAAATGCAGTGATTTATTACAAGTTGAATATCCACGGCCTGCTGCTATTCCTCCTATTTTAACAGCCTTGTACGGTGTTTTTGATATTGTCTGCAATATTCCGGACAGTCAACTTGCAGTCCTAAAAAGGTAGACAGACTTAATAAAGTTCTCCAGTCTTACAAATACGTGTCACACAAGATCTGCTCCTGTAGTTATGTTTGTGTCAAATCGGGTTGCAACAAAAACATTTAATACTAATCTATCTCCCTCTAATACGGGTGGGAAAGCTTGTAATATATTTGGGAAGAGGATTTATTCTTCTGCCACTTTAGCCTTTAGAATTCTAAATTATCAGGCTCACATTTTAAAAGTAAGAAAAACAACAAAACAAAGCCAAGGACCTCAAAGATACCAAGTAGATTTATTAAAGACTTGGCGCTTTGGCACAAGGCCTTCAATGAGTGAAAAATCCAAACTTTCATCCCTTCTTAAATACAATAAAACTTAAGCAATTACCCAATTATCAATTAATTTAAACCACATACTTCCAATTACACTCTTTGTTTAGCCCAAATGGTTCCAAAGTGTTATATTTTAAAATAAAAAAGTCACTTTTCTTAACAAATTGTCTTTAATATTTACTCATTCCCCTAAAAGCACTTCAACTTTTTCTAAAATGCTCCCTTTCAAATCAGCTGACTTAGCATTCTGAAAAACTGCAAAGTGACTTCCTAAAGGACTCTCTAACTTTTTATTTTTGATGTCTCAAATGTGTTCTTGAAAGCGAGTTTTAAAAGCTTGACCTGTCTCTCCTAAATAGTACAGATTGCAGGTACATTTCAGAGCATAAATCACTCCCTCTGTGTTACATGTGTAACATTCCCTAGAAAAAAACGCAACATTATTAATTTTTGGAAATGTATTCACTATTTATAGAGCATTTATTACAGATTAATGTACCTAATTAGTAAAAACTAGCATATATAGTGACATCTGGTGACCAAAAGAGGTTATGCACAACCATATCAGCTAAGTTTCTGCTTCTTTTATATGAAACATTAACGTATCTCTGTAGCAAGTGTCTCAGGTCTTTATCCTTTGTTAACATGGGCCAATATTGTTGCACCTCTTTAACTACATTTTTTGATAAAATATTAAAGGTGGTGACAAAATATACCTATTTACCATCATTATTATTTCTATAATCCATTCTTCTTTCCTTATTATTTTTAGCCAAACCAAGTAGGATGTCATATCATTTGTACCAATAGTCTCATTAGATCTATATCTATTTTTCAACACTTCCTCTTTGGACTGTCTCACCATGTTGAGGTCATAACCTCTCTTAAGGAACATATTTTCTGCTAACAATAAATGTGTTGTTCAATCTCGCTGTTCATTCATCACTGATGGGTTCGGAGCCGATCCTCGGCTCCGACACGGCCGACTAGCAAGCTCAAAGTTCTCCAGTAGCTTGAGACCCCACCCCTTATCCCATAATGCACTGCTGGAATTACCTCAGATCTAGTTTGCTGCAGCACGGATCTCTTGGTTTCCAGCTTGGCTCGAGACTTTATTGGGAGTTTTTCAACTTTCAGCAAGTTATATTTTTTCAATTTGTATATATCCTTGTTTTATTCTTAAAAGCAGATATTACTAGCTAGTAGATAGTAGTTTTTCTGTGTTTATACTCCTTCCCTCAGTATTATCTATCTTGCCTTCAGCCCTTTGGCCTTAGGATCCCTTCTTTAATGATTAGTCAGTGTTCCCTTTTGGGACTATTGTTTTGGATTTCTTATTACTGTTTATAATTATTTAGTTGTCAGTTGCCCCTTTTGGGCTGTGTGTGTGTTTGCATGAGTTACTTAGTTAAAACAGCTCATAGTTAAATAGTGTGCTTGAGTTGTGCAAATGTCTGAAGAAAAAGACAAACATCCAAAGTCTGGGTTTAAAAAATGCCCAGACTGCGGACAGAAAATGTCAGTCACAGATGCCCATGTGCAGTGTGTTTACTGCTTGGGTGAGGTACACCTGCAAGAGTCTTGCAGTATCTGTCATTCCTTTTTTACCAGATTGTTAGCAGAAAAGAAGAAATTGACTGATAGGGGTATCATCAAACACCCCTTTTCTGAGGCATTGTCTGACCAGGATGGAGCCAGTAAATCATCTAAATCTTCTAAATCTTCCACTGATTCTAGACCCAAAAAAGGAAAAAGGTCAGAGAGTGTGGTGACTTTAGCTCCACTGCCTTCGGAGCCGACAGTCTGCTCTTTTTGGAACCGGGACACTGCCTTGGAACAGGTTGCCGAAAAACCTCCATCCATATTGCTCCAGTCAGCTCCATCTGTCCACTCTTCCAGGTCCTCTGTCAGCCTATCTGATCTGGATATGGACCGGCTGGTTCAGAAACTCTTAAAGGCACCAGGCCTAGTTAAATTGTTGTCGGCTAAGACACAACCGTCGGAGCCGAAGACCACTACTTTTGAATTGTCTGCTCCTCCTCCAAGCCATACCGGACCTTCAGAGCCAGAGGAGGCCAACCTGATGATTGTGGATGCCTTGGAGCTGACACCTGCTCCAGTATCATCGGCTCCATCTGCTTGGATGTTCTCGGTGCCGACCGAGGATTCTAGGAGCCGACACTCTCCGGTCAGGTCTGGGGAGGATAGCCGCACCGACTTGTCGGTGCTGACTGTTTCTCTCGGGGCCTCGGCTCGAGTGAACTCAGCTCCTACCTCAGGATCGGAGCCCATGGCTTTGGTGCGGTAGGAGATCGCAGCTCCGTCGGAGCCATTGACTCCTCCTCATCAGAGCCGAGGTGCATTCAGTGCCATGAGGCGAGTGTTGTCTCCTAAGACTTCCTCATCTCAAGGTCTGGCCTCTTCTTCCCCTAAAGTGCCTGTGTCAATTTCTGTTTCCTCCGGTCATCCCAAGCGTAGAGACCCAGAGCCTCAGGTAGCCCCACAGGGCGCTCCCTGCTCTTCTGAGACCTCTCCAGAAGTTCCCCCAGAAGAGGTTCCCAGGAAGAGATTATGCAAGAGGAGGCATTTGGACTCCCCCCAGGAGTCTCTCACATCGGACACTGACCTGGATGAATCAGAAGGGTCCCCTAGATGGCCCTCTGAGGACATCTTCTTTGCGGAGATTCTTGAAATTCTTAGGCAGAGGGGTGATTGGCAGTCCAAGAGCCCTACTGAGGATGAGTCAGTTCTCTTGAAGGTGTTCAGTTCTCAACCTTCCACCTCTTGGGTATCCCCGCCCTATGAAGAGCTTATGGATCTGGTCTCTCGTAGGGCGTGGGAGTCTCCAGAATCTATGGAACCTGTTCCTAGCAGGTCTAATAAGTTTATTTCAGCCCCTGTGGATAAGTCCTTTTTGACCAAGGGAGTCCCTGTTGATGCTACGGTGGTGGCGGCAGCCACCAAAAAGGAAATGCCTGAGACTTCCTCATCTATCCATCCTCCTAACAGAGAATCTAGGATCATGGATACATATGGGAAACACATGTTCAGTTCAGCGACTTTCTCAATCTAATCACTGAACTACTTGACACATTTTACCAGACTACAGAGAGATCTCCTTAAGGAGTTGGGAGATACTGTTCAGGGTGCTGTAGCTTTGAGTGTATCTGACAAGATTATCACTCAGCTCTCTACCCTCAATTCGATAGTAAACTCGTCCATTCGTCTTGTATCATATGCAGCTGATGGTTCAAGTAGAGCTGCAGGTACAGGAATTGCTCTTCTTAGGCATGCCTGGATGCGACTCTGTTCCTTCGCAGAACCCTTCAAGTCTTCCTTTACCAATACCCCATTTGATGGCTCATCTTTGTTTGGCCAAAGGTGAAGGAGACTTTCACCAGGTGTGAGCAAGAAGGAAAGACTCTGTCTACCGTCGGTGTCTGTTTTTCCACCCCCACTCGACCCTTTCCCAAAGGTCAGAGGGGAAGAAAGATGTGGTTCCGGAAAGCCCAAGACACACGTGGTGAGCCCCACTGCAGAGGCAGAGGAAGGGGTTTCAATGCAAGACACCACCCTCGCAACACCAGGGTGACAAGAGATCACTTCTCTGGTCAATCCTACCAGTGCTCCTGAAGGGAGGCCCGGCTGTCCTACTCTGGATGCAGTCGGGGGTCGCTTATCATTGTACCCCAAAGCCTGGCTAAATATAGCAAATGACAGTTGGGTACAAAGTATCATTTCCAGAAGGTATTTCATACCGTTCTCCACCCAGCCTCTTCCTGTCAAAAAAATCCCGGACGTTCCACCTAGTCACATGGGACAAGCAGCAATAGAGGTATGCCGATTGCTAGAAAAAAAGAGTCATTCAGCCAGTACCAGCAGACCAGGCAGGATTCAGAACTTACTCAAGGTTCTTTTTGGTTCCAATGAAAACAGGGGACTGGAGACCCATTTTGGATCTCAGCAGACTCAACCAATTTGTGAGAAAAGAGAAGTTCTGAATGGTCACGCTACAGTCCATACTCCCATTCTTGGGGAAGGACAATTGGATGTGCTCAATGGATCTCAAGGATGTGTACTACCACATAAAGATGGCCAAACCAACCAGAAATCACCTGCATTTCCAGCTGGGAGCCAATCATTATCAATTCCGAGCTCTGCCCTTTGGTCTCACTACAGCCCCCAGAGTGTTCACCAAGTGCATGGCAGTAGTTATGGTTCACCTGAGGTGTCTAGGATTCCAAGTGTTTCCGTATCTAGATGATTGGCTCCTTATCTCCACCACCAGGCATCAATTTCTTCAAGCGAGAGAGGCTACTCTGACACTCTGCGATCGGCTAGGCATTACAGTCAACTTCGAAAAATTTGCCTTGTTGCCGTCGCAGCATATCATTTTTATAGGGACAGAACTAGACACGTCAACCAACACTCTCTACCTTCCACCAGAAAGAATTTCTATTCTTCGCCAACACATCATGTCCCTGATATCAAAGAACAGAGCACCAGCAGCAGAGGTATTGAAAGTTCTAGGATTGATGGCGGCAGCTATTTTAGCAATCCCATTAGCAAGGATGCATATGAGAATCCTTCAATGGCTTCTATTCACGCAATGGTCTTACCAAGAACTTCCAGTGAGTCACATGATCCTGATAACAAATTCCTGCAAGAAGGATCTTCAGTGGTGGTTGATGTCTCTTCATGTCACAATAGGATGACCATTCATGCTCCCCCCTGCAGTTGCCACTGTGACCACGGACGCTTCCCTGATGGGGTGGGGGTGGGGGGTTCAGGGAAAGACTGCCCAAGGCACATGGACAGATCAAGAATCACATCTGTATATCAATGCCCTGGAGATGAGAGCAGTACTTCTAGTGTTGCAATACTTTCAGGACTCTCTTCCTCTAGGGACAATTGCAATACAGATGGACAACATGTCAGTGGTCTGGTATCTGAACAAACAAGGCGGGACCAAGTCTTATCCCCTTTGCCAAAAAGCCCTCAGAGTATGGCAGTGGGTACTGTCATCCCAGCGCTTTCTGTTGGCAACACACATCCCGGGCAAATTTAACGTCATAGCGGACAGACTGAGCAGAGCAATCTTATTGCCCCATGAATGGTCCCTCAAGCAAGAGATTGCAGACAGGATCTTCCGCAAATGGGGCCAGCCTTCCTGTGACCTATTCGCCAGTCACATCAACAACAAATGCAGAAGCTATTTTTCCCTGATTCCCACGCCAGGTCACTCCCTGAGGGATGCTCTTGTCCATGATTAGCCCCCCGGGTCTCCTCTAGGCTTTTCCACCAATTCCCCTGATACCCAAATTCTTACAGAAAGTAAAGTCGCTGGGACGGACGATCATCCTTATAGCCCCTCATTGGCCTCGGCAGATTTGGTTCCTGTTTCTTTACCATCATATTCTGGAAGATCCATGGATCCTGGACTCAGTTCTGGACTTGTTGATACATCCGTCAGGGGATCTTCACCCATCATTGCAGACACTGAAGTTAACCGCTTGGCTGCTCCAGTTCCCCAAATAGCCAGGCTTTATAATATTTCCCATGACACTAGTCAGATTTTGTTGGCTTCCCATAAACCTTCCACCAGAAAATTGTATCGTAGTAAATGGAAGAGATTTTCTATTTGGGCTTCTTCCCACAGCATTGATCCTTATCAAGCGTCATTGCCTTCTATCTTACAATTCTTGACAGAAATCTTCAACATAGGAGCAGCGGCAGCTACAGTGCGAGTGCAATTAGATGCTATATCTAATTTCCATCTAGGAATTGATGGTTTGAATATTATGGCTCACCAATTGTCTAAGGCTTTTCTAAAAGGTTCCTTCAACCTAAGGCCTCCAGTGAAGACACCTTATTCCCCCTGGAATTTGAATTTTATGTTATCTCGTATCATTCTTCCTCCTTTGAGCCTGCTTCATCTTGTGAACTGAAATTTTTGTCATGGAAAACTAACTTCTTAGTAGCCATCACTTCAGCCCGTAGAGTGTCAAAGCTCCAAGCCCTATCCATCAAGCCCCCTTACATGGTCTTCCATGCTGACAGAGTATCTCTCCAGACAAATCCATCCTTTTTGCCCAGAGTATGCCCTGAGATTAACATTAATCAAGTCACTGAGTTGCCCGTTTTCTTCCCCAATCATACCAACAAATTGGAATATATGTTGCATAAACTCGATGTTCATAGACAACTTAAATTTTATTTGGACAGAACAAAAGACATTAGGAAATCAGATCAGCTCTTTGTGTCTTTTTCTGAGGCCAGGAAAGGTAAACCAGTTGCTAAAACAACCCTGTCTAAGTGGCTGTCGGATTGTATCACCTACACATATGCTTGTCATAATATGCCCTTGTCTAGTAAGGTAAAGGCTCATTCAACCAGAGCAGTTTCTACCTCTTCAGCCTTTCAAGCCAAATTACCTTTGGATAACATCTGTGCAGCAGCCACATGGTCTAAACCTCACACTTTTATAACTCATTACAAAGTGGATAAGGCCTCCAGGGACAGGGCTTAATTTGGTTCTATGGTTCTGAACAGTGTACTTCCATGAGCCACCCAAGATCAGGGTGCTAGGGGCACTACCCATCAGTGATGAATGAACGGCGCGATTGAAAAAATTCTATATCAAATAAAGCTCCTCATTAGCACTCTTCAAGAAAAATCTTGATGATTGGATGGGAAATAGGAAATTCACCCGGGGGATCACCTCTGTGGCTCTGCTTAACAGTGGCACAAGAAAATAATTTTCTTGGGTGGCAAAAGCCAGGGTACCTTTTTGGCTGGGCTTGTATAGGCCCCAGGGCCGATAGCCTAGCACCTACCTATGAACCTATGGAACTATGTACTCACCATAACATTCCATGTGAGTTGTTCCATCTCACCTTCTTCTCACGTTCCTCCCTCCTTCCCCCTCCTGGCTGGCAGTTGACCTGGAGGCTGTCTTCATCCTGGTTTTTCAATGTGTATTCATTCCTAGGCAGAATAATTATTGTACTACTATATGGTACGCAGAAAACAAAATCTGAGATAATTCCAGCAGTGCATTATGGGATAAGGGGTGGGGTCTCGAGCTACTGGAGAACTTTGAGCTTGCTAGTCGGCTCTGTTGGAGCTGAGGATCATCTCCGAACCCATCATCGATGAATGAAGGCAAGATGGAACAACTTACATGGAACGTTATGGTGAGTACATAACTTCTTTTTCTTTTTCAAAGGCAGCATCTGAGCTACACAATCTATTAATTCTTAAAAATTCTTTGTATGGCATTACTGACATCAAATGCGGATGGCAGCTAGTACCAAAAAGAAAAAAGGTTATTTTGATAACTAAGGCCCTTAATATCAATATCTAAAAATTAGTTTGTTGTTCCATTTGAATACCATCAAATTTAAAGCCAAAGCTTTTAATTTGTAAGTCATCTACAAAAAGTTGGGCTTCTTCTATACTGCCATCATACAGAAAAATAAGATAATCAATAAATCTAAAATACTGAACTACTTGTGATTTATAAAAAATTATGTGTATATAATCATTGTGATCCATGCCTTAAAATATGTTCATCTCCTATGGCCACCAGGACCTACACAAGTGATTGCAGGCAATACCACAGTTATGTGAGACATAAACAATCAGGAAGTTACAAGGCCATATCCCTTATACAGGCTGGCTGTGTTGGCTTGGGATGTAGAAGCATTCCTTAATCCTCCAAGCATCTTACATTCTGTCACAGCAAAACATAGTGGCAGACAACAGAAAACAAACCACAAGCCAGGAATAAACCAGTGTGTTAAAAAGAGAAATATAAAGCACAATCCAATACACACTGGAAACACTGTGAAAAAATGTATAAAACAAGGTCTTCATATAAAACTCCAAGGATGCTTTAATGCAGCAAAAAACAAGGATAAGCACTTTCACAATAGACAAAATCCCATCGCTTCATCAGATCTAACAAGATACAAACACACCCCCATTATATATACACAGCTGATCACACCACGTAAAAAGACATGAGCATATCATGTAAAATTAATAAAATACAATATATATATATATATATATATATATATATATATATATATATATATATATATATATATATATATAAAGCAAATACATATATATATAAAAATTTTATGTAGCTATAAAGCCAATGTGTTGACATAAGATGCTACCTACGTAATATACACTTTTTTAATACAGGCTTTAAGGGTACAAACTCATTAAGCCCACTACCTTTGTGGGCATTTAGTCTAATAATCTATTGAGTCTCAATGGATTCCATCTTGTTCACTGTATCACCAAGTCTTGTATCAGCATAAATGTTGTCAATGACCATAAATCTAAACTTGAGGTCATGTCCCCTAGCCATAATGTGTTTCGCTAGAGCATTGCACTTGTAGGATATATTAATAGCATAGACGTGCTCCCTAATCCTATCCTTGAATTTCCTGTTGGTTTTCCCAACATAAAAGCTTGAACGCAGATTACAAATAGAAAGATACACTATATCCTGGGTGTTGCATGTGGCAGTATTTCTAAAACGGAACACTCTTCCAGTATCTGGGTTCACAAATCTACTACTAGAGTCAATAAATCTACAATATCTGCAACTCCCACATGGTGTCATGCAAGGCATATAATCTGTAGCATTAACGTTAGTAAGATGTTGCCCAGTGTTGTAGCAAAGTAGCCTTTTCATGTTAGGTTTGTTCTTATAAGTAAATCTAGGACATGTACCCACAACATCCTTTATCTCCTCATCTGTCATAAGGACAGACCAGTATTTCCTTATCTTCATAATGTCTTTATTGTCATTAGTGTATTGAAGGCTACAGGACATAGGCACCCTCCTCCACTCACTTAATTCAGTGTGATCCTGTGAGCTGGAGAAATATGGTTTAGCTCTAGTGTTCCTCATGGCTGTTCCTTTGTCCAACCCTATCTGTAATTCTTGCGACTTGTACCCTCTATCCATAACGTTTCTGACTAATTTCGCCAATTCAATTTGAAAACCATCCTCACTGGCATTAAGTCTAGACATTCGCATACTCTCTCCTGTAACAATATTGGAAAAATATGTGTTGGATGCATACTGGTTCTATGCAATAATGAATGTTTATAACAATCTTTCCTAAATAATCTAGTATCAAAAGTAGGTTGTGGTGTTTGACATACCCTAACATCCACAAATTCAGTACAATAAGAAAAGTATTTCAAAGATAATTTCAAAAGGGTGGTATTTCCATGCAGATACTCAACAAAACTCAAAAGACCAGGTTGAGAACTTGTCCATAAAATAAAAACATCATCCACAAATCTTACATACATACTAATTTATTGTAAAAACTCATTATTGTTAAATACATGTTGATGTTCCCACTCAGCCAACACCATATTAGCACAGGTGTTGGCACATGAGGTGCCCATGGCTACACCAGTACATTGTAAATAGTATTCATGATTGAACAAGAAGACATTGTTTTCAAGTATTGTCTCCAAGAGATGGCCAATCAACTTCATGGTATTGCTATCTGGTGTCCCATTCCTGATAAGATAATTACTCAGCCACTCTATACCTAAATCATTAGGAATGACTGTAAACAGGGAGGCAACGTCTAAAGTAGCCAACAGGCACCCTTCCAAACTATGACCCCCATGGACATGCTCATAAAGTAACTGTAAGAAATGTTTTGAATCTCTGAGTATCACCTCTGATTTCTCCAAGCCAGGAAAACATATGCATTTTTCACCCCGTGGATGTGATTTTTCCTTTATGCTTTTCCATCCTTTCCACTGATAATCATAGTAATTCTGAAGATTCAGAAGGACTCCCCAAAAATCATTCTGGCGCCTCCCTTCTGGCCCAGGTAACATTGGTTCTCCCTTACAGAATTGGCCCAGGGCAATTACCACATGCTTCCCCACAGACTGGATCTACTCACACAAGACAGGAGGAGTTCGATACACCCCATTCTCAATCAACTTCAACTGACTGCATGGATGATTCAGTTCTAATACCTTTAAGGCACTTATTTAATGAGAACTTGCAACAGGTACTAAAGGAGGCAAGAAAACCTGCTAATAGAAAATCTTAGATCTGCAATTGGAAACCTTTTTCTAGTTGGTGCCTAGCCAATAACCAGGGGCTCATCAGGGAATTTGTACCATTGGTGCTGAAATATTTGTGTCAATTACTTTCCTCTGGCATCTCTTAGTCATCTAAAAAGGTTCATCTTGTGGCCATTTCAGCATGTCTGTCTATGGATCGTCCTCTCTCTGTTGTAAAACAGTTTACAAAAGGAATTTTATACCTGAGACCTCCTCTTCAACAGATTGTTCCTCCTTGAGATCTCAACGTTGTGCTGGAGAAGTTGATTATGTCACCTTTTGAACCTGCTTATCAAGCATATTTATGTTTTTTGACTTAGAAAACTGTGCTTGTCATTGTTCTGATATCTGCAAGAATTATCTGTACAACAAGCTCTCATGGTGAGTGAACCTTAACTCATTTTCCATACAGATAGGGTCACATTATGAACAAAACCATCTTTTATGCCCATAATGGTTTCAGAGTTTACTTTAAATCAAGCCATCAGTCTCTTTGTTTGCTACCCAGAACATAAAAACCTGGGAGAAAGGATTCTGTATACACTGGACATGCATGGGCAGCTCATGTACTGTCTTAACTGATCAGCTATATATTTCTTATCAAGTGACAAAAAGGGACATCTTGTGTATAAATAATTTCCAGGTGGTTGTCCTTAGCTATTGTGTTTTGTTATTCCCAGCATGGCAAATCCATTCCAGGTAGTATCAAGGTACATTCAGTAGAGTTTTAACTTCTTCGCTGACATATTGGAATTAAGTGGACTTTAGAAGAATTCTAGAGGCAGCTACATCTTCCACCATACATACTTTTACAAAGCATCACAAAGTGGATTCCTTTTCAATATCTAGGGCGAGCCTGGATCCAAATCATTTGTCCTTCTCCTCCCAGGTTGGATTGTCTTTGATGATGCAGCCATGTAGCTTAAAGGCCATGGCAACAGTGGGGATAAAATGCACTTACCCATAACATTAAATGTTCAAATTTCTCACTGCAGCAGCGGCCACACCCAACCTCCACCCCACCTCAACTCTTGTATATAGTTGTAGCTGGGATATAAAGTAAGGTTCTTTGTGTTTACCATCACATTGCTATCAGAACAGATTTCAGACAATTTCTAATGTTTTCTCTGCCTGGATTACACTATCAATTCTCTGCAATATCCTTTGGTTATCTACTGCTACAAGGGAGTTCAGAATGTGCCTCACTCCTGTGATAACTCATTGCACACTGCAGGACATTCACATTTTTACTTATTTAGATGACTTGTGCATCTTTGCAATGTCTTTCCCAAACTGCCAAGAATCCCTTACATGGGAAAGAAACCTCCATTTCAATCTAGGATTCCATGTCAGCATTCAAAAATTCTCTTTGATTCCTTCCCATGGAATAGTGTTCCTAGGCTGCCTTCTGGGTACCTCAATGCAAAAGGTATTCCTTCGCCGGGTAAAAGTAGACCTTTATCTGGATTTGTTCCTGGGGTTCTCCATTCAGTACCTGATGTCTGCAAGAGGATATCTTGGAATACTAGGTTCATGGCTTCTATGATTCTCATGATTCCCTTTGCTAGATTACATATTAGAAAAAAGAGTATGGTCCCAGCATCTTCACCCCCTGACATTTCAGATTCCAGTGGTGAGCTTTGTGAAAGGAGAGTTGCTTTGGTGGAGACCAGATTTCAGTGAATACAGGTCTCCCTTTTTTCTGACCACTCCTGGACAATCTGTAACAGCAGAAGCATTAGATTTTACATGAGGAACTGTGTCCGTGAGGGTAAAAATGGCAGGGTTTGTGGAACAAACAGGACAAGCCAAAGCACATCAGTATAAAAGATATGTTAACTGTTTTTCATCAAGTCTTTGTATCATTTGTGGTCTCGAGGGACACTTCAAGTGATCACAGATAACACCCCAGTGATATGGTGCATAAACAAACAAGGAGGAACCAGATCTTACACTCTGTGTAGGCTGGCTGTGGAAGAATAGGAGGTAATAATTCAGTACAGTTTAACTCTCCAAGCTTCTCAGATTCTGTCAAAAATGTTGTGCAAGACAAGCTGAGCAAGACCAGGACAGATCCTCATGAGTGGAAATCATATGAAGAGGGGTCTTCTAGGAACTGATCCAGTTGTGGGGAACTCTTCAAGTAGATCTGTTTGCCTCCTTTCAGAACAGACAACTGAAAACATTCTGCTCCAGAATCTCTTGCCCGAAAAACAGGTACTTTTTCATTTTCCTGGATGGGAATGTTTCTATATGCATTTGCACTGTTTCCCCTGATATCCAGGGTCATTTTGAAGATTCAGAAGAAGTGCCTAAAAATCATTGGGGTGACTCCCTTCTGGTCCAGGTAACAGTGGTTCTTCCTTCTTAAGGAATTGACCAAAGGCAGTTACCACAAGCATCTTCACAGACTGGGCTACTCACGCAAGACAATGGGTGTTTGATACATGCCATCCTCCAACAAATACAACTGACTGCCTGAATGATTCAATTTTGATATCATTAGGGCACCACTTTTTTCTGAGGATATGCAGCAGGTGTTAAAGGAAACAAAGAAACTTGCTACTAGGAAATCTTATTGGTAAATGGAAAATATTTTCTAGTTGGTGCTGCACTAAAAACCAGAGTCCAGTCAAGATTTCTGTACCTCTAGTGTTGCAATTTTTTTGTGGGTTATTATCCCTTGGCATTTCCTATTCCTCTGTCAAGGTTCATCTCTCAGCCATTTCAGCATGTCTGCCCATAGATTCTTCCCTTTCATCACAGTATTTGGTCAAGCTATTCTTGAAAAGGGTTTTAAATATACATCCACATAGAAAGTAGGTGGCACCATCTTCGGATCTTAACTTTGTGTTGGAAAAGTTAACTTCATCTACTTTTGAGTAGCTCATCAGGCTGACTTATGGTTCATCTCTTATAAGACAATATTACTGACTGTTTTCACACCTGCAAAAAGAACACATCCCTCAGTTAGGCCTAAAGTGGTTTCAGAGTTTACATCAAGCTGAACTATCTATCTCTCTGTCTTCTTTCCATTTCTTAAAAAACAGGGAGAAATAATTCTTCATGGTCTGGACATGCATAGGCAGCTCAGATATTATCTTGTCAGAACAAAACCTTACAGGAAAGTTGAACAGCTGTTTATTTCGTATGAAGTTAAGAAAAAGAGCAACCCATTTTAAAAACAGACCATTTCCAGATGACTGTTTGTTGCTGCTTCATTTTGTTATATAAACCATAATAAGATACTTCCAGGCTAGGACAAGATTCATTTTATGAGGGCCTTGACTTCTTCTATGGCTTTTTGGAAAGCAGTGGGCTCTAGAAGCATTCTAGAAGTAGCTACTTAGTCCACTCTACATACTTTTACAAAGCATTGCAAACCAGATTCCTTTTCCAGGTCTAGAGCAAGCTTTGCTAGGTCTCCTGGAACCTTCTTCATACCCCCTTGCAAATTATTTAAGCTTTGGTATTCTACCCGATTACACTGTGGAATCTCGAAATACTGAAATGTTGAATTTCAGTATCTTCAGACCAAAGTGTTGAAACTGCATTTGCGGGAAACTGCAGTATCTTGAAGCCGGAAATGTCGAACCCGCAGTTGTGATGGCATGTTAAGTAAGTGTTGTTATTTAAAGGGTTTGGGGTATGGTTTGTGTGTATGTGAGTGTGTTGGGAGTGTGTAATGGTTCTTTTTCTGTGTTTTGGTGGTTAGTGCAACCTTGGAGTTAGTATATATAAGTAGCGGGTGCGGGAGGGTGCAGCCCCCCACATGGAGGGGGTGCAGTGGGGTTGCCCCCTGCTTCTAGCTAAGGTAGATGTTTGTGTTTATGTGTTTTGTTTTAGTTTCTTGTAGTGTCGGGAGGTAGGTGTGTTTGTGTGGTGTAGTGTTTCGCGGTTTTGACTTTTGCGGTTGTGGTGTTTTGGGTTTGTAAGGTTTTGGCTTTATAGTCTCGAGATGCTGAAATTCGAAATTTCAGTATTTCGAGATTAAAAAAGTGAATCCATTCTACCCACATAATGAAGGTTACTGCAGTAGTGATTGTGAGCAAAGTACAGTTGTGTAAGTAAAGTTACCATAACAGTAGATAATGTTCATCATATGGATCTGCTGCAGTAGTCTTAGCTATATGGGATTATATCTTGCTAAGAAACACAGCCAGCCAGCTTCTAAAGCTCCAAAGTACCTACCATGTGTCCTAACCATTAGTTAGTTCAAGCTGAGCTGACTAAAAAGGCAGGTTTGGGTGCCAAGCCCTTCAGAACTCACCTGTCAGCAAAGGGCACTCCTCTTGTGGGCTTTCAAGGCTCAATGGTCATCTAATGCTCTTCCGTTGCAGGGCAGATAAGTTCCGTATGGGAGAAAAAAATTCCAGTTTACATTTTATGGAAAAAATTGTACTTTGTTGTAAAACTATAATTTTAGAGGTATGAAAAGGTGTTTTTAATGACTGTCACATGACTTTTAATTACGTTCAAAGAGGAGTATCATATTTTTACTTCTATAACAACAAGTTACTAAAACTAATTTAAAACTACTCATTTGTGGTAAAAAGTTGTTCTGTTTTACTTTTGAGTGGAGGAAGTGTTTATTGTGTTTTTACAGGGAAAAGGTTACTTTTTAAATATTTACCTGCTTTATTGGTTACTGCTTCTAGGCGTCCCCAGGAGTTAGGCATCATTCTCGGCTTAATTATGGAGCAACCATCTCGTTCCTTGGTTCTTCCATCTTCCAGCCACATGAAGAAGAAAACAGCCTTTGCCAGCACAGCAGGGTGTGAAAGTGCCTTAGCCTCAGATGAGTGACTTACCATGGCTATCCATTTCTGGTTCCTCAGACCATTCATCTTTTTCCCTGGCTTGCTCTGGTGTAGTCCCTCCACCATGAGCTGTGGTTTAGACATGTCCTCTGCAGCTGTTGTAGTGTCCTTGGTGGCCAGGGGAGAGCCTCTCTTGTCTGATTTGGGAGAACTCCCTAGGGAGTTTTTTTCCTGGCAAATGTGGTTCTGCTTCTTTAGTAATTCTTGTCACAAAAAAGCAAAAACTTTAGATGCATTTCTTCTCCTGTCTCAGTCACTTTAGACAGAAGTGATTTATTGGGCATAGCTCAGGATTTAGACCAGACTCTTGACCCTTCCAGTTTAGCTGTTTCTGGTAAAAGAATAAGAACTTTTTCATTTTGTGAAGAGGGTTCAAGTTTTTGAACCATACAGTGATTGTGAAGGCCTGAGTGATTTGTGCCTGTGAAACTCTGCCTGCCAGCATTTTTATTTATTTAGTGATTGTGAAGGAACATATTCTGTTTTGTCTATTCAAATTTCTGATTTAGATTCTGAGGAGAGTGTAGCTTTGGCCAGTCCCTTTGAAGGATTATCTTTCTCTGAAATTAATTCCAGAGTGAATTGGTTATGTGGGAACATAATGATATTCCACAATCTCTGAAGAAGTACTGTGATGTATTTAACTGGGAATTTCCAGAATCTACCTTGATTCCTCCTGTTCTTTCAGCACTGGAGGATGATTTTGTCACAGCCTGCAATTTGCCTGACAGCCAGCCTGCTGTCCTCAAGAAATCAGACAGATTGTATAAAGTTCCTCAGTCTTATATGTTTTTATGCATTCATCCAAAATAAGACACAGATGCTATTGCTTTAATGAACCCAGATGCTGCTAAACATTTGGTTAATACCAGTCCCTCTCTTTCTGATGAGAATGGGAATGGATTTGGAGGAAAAGTGTATTCTTCTGCAGTACTTATTTTTAGAATTATCAGCTATCATGCTCATATGTTGAAGCTTATACTTACCTCTTTTGAGAATATGATGAATATTATGGTATCAGTTTCTTCTTTGTGCAGAAATCTGCCTTGTGCAATTTAGTTGCCTCTGTGTCTAAATATGCTTTTGAATCGGCTAATGCCACTACCTGGGCTGCTGCCACTGGAACTGTTTTGAGGTGGTTTGATTGACTGCATTCTCAGAACCTTCCAGAAGATGTAAAAAATAAAATTTTGAATTCTCCCTTGTATAGACAGTTTTTGGACCATCTGCTGCAGAGTTCTTTAAAAAGTGTGATGGGAGAGGTAAGCTAATTTAAGGAATCTTTCAGATCTTTTTCAGCCTTCATTCTCCAAGTTTGTCAAGGGAATTAATTCTACCTCTACAATTGTATTAAAAAAAATAAATAAATAAACTCAGCAAGTTGCTGGTAAGCAGATGTTTAAAAAGTAATGACAGGGAAGTTACAAAAAGGAGGAAACCCCCAGAACAAAGGGCAGTTTAATAAGTCTGAATGACTATATACAAGACTCCTTTCCCACCCTGACAAACCCTTAATTCTTCCAGAAAATTCTGAACCTCCATTCTATCTCTGGCAATCGATAGTTTCAGACAGATGGGTTTTGAAAGTAACTCATCAAGGCTACAGATGACAGTGGGAGTTTTTCCCTTCTTTTTGAGGGACCACCTCTCATCCACCAGACCAAACTCCTGTTTTACCTTCTGTTATTCAACATCTGCTTTTTCAAGGGGTGGTATATATTCACTGAATATGTGTCCCAGGCACGTATGTCCCTAGCCTTAAGAAGCATCCTACCATCACACAGGATGATACCTCAATACAAATAGAAAGTTATTGACTTTAACAATTGGCTTAGTTTCTGGTGTCGTTCCAAGGGGATCCAGTACCTGACAGCCTGGGAGGACATGATTGACAGACCACGATGCTTTGCCAGAGATGGCCTTCATCTGTCTCCCCTGGGCTTTAGGCTTCTGGCAAAGGCTCTTGCCTCCCCCAAAGTGCCTTTTTTAGGCAAAGTCATGAGCACAAAATTACCAAAATGAAAAGTTCTTATAAACGAAATTTTAAAGGTCATGCTGCTAAATGCTAGGAGTCTTAGCATGAAACTGCACTCATTGCAAGCATTCCTTGCCCTGGAGGATGCTGACATTTGTGCAGTCACTGAAACCTGGTTCAAAGCTGTGGAGAGCACCTCAACCTTTCCAGGTTACTCATCCTACCATACTTTCAGACCCCAAATGCTGGGCTAGAAAGCCAAAGGAGGTGGAGTTTCAATATTTATCAAAGACATACACACCTCCGGACTGTTCAAACAGTATGAAACACAGGAGACACTCCAAGTGCAGTTAACTGTTGACAGAGCACCTATTCAAATCATAGCTAGCTACAGACCCCCAACCATGACTCAGGACGCCCACTCCACCTATCTAGACTTACTTGAATCCATCAAGATTCAATCCTCTATCCTGATCCTGGGTGACTTTAACTACCCAACCACAGAGTGGAAGACCTATTCTAGCCCAAACATGAATGCCCAGAGATTCCTCGACTTTGTCAATGCCAATGCATTGGATCAGCTGGTCGACACCCCTACGAGAAGTGAAAATATCATGGACCTGGTCCTAACCAACATGAGTAGCCACTGTAGCACTCTTACAGTGTCATCTTCCTTGGTAAGATCCGACCATAAAGCGATCACTTTTGAAGTAACCATCTCCCCTGACCCCCCCACCCCACCCAATCACGATCAAACAAAAAAACTTTTCCAAAGCTGACTGCACTCTCCTCAGAGCAGGCATAAGCAGATTCACAGCCACTATCCCTTCAGTTGAAACTAGCACTAAAGTCCAAGCCTACACCAAAAAAAATATATGAGCACCTACTTAGCTATATGGACTCAGCAATACCTGACAGGACCAAATCTTATTCCTCAAGGAAAAGTAAACCTGTCTAGTGAACAGGAGCAATAAACAAACTCTATAATAAAAGGAAAAAAATTGCTGTCCAGGGCCAAGAAAGAGCAGGTGCCAAGTTGGAAGCAGTCTCTCCTTTACCTGAACACGTAAGTAAAGTCACTGGGGAAATTCTCTAAGGCTAACTTCGAGTCCAAATTGTCACATCCACCAAGGGGAATCATAAGACCTTCTTCACATATGTCTGCAATCTCAAAGGCAACACCCAAATCTGCTCTGAACTGGTGGACAATACCACCACATACACAAACACCATAGATATAGCCAACCTGTTGGCAGGCAGGTTTAGTGAAAACTTCACCCCCCCTCTCCTCCCATCAGTAAACCAGGACAACCCCAGCACCCCCTCCCCCCCTCATCACCAGGGAGCAGATCCTTAATGCCCTCTCAAAGGCAAAATATACAGACTCCATGGGACCCAGTTACATCCCTGGCTGTATCCTACGTGAACTTAGGCATGAGCTCTCATCTCCATTAGGCACCCTATTCAACTGAACTCAGGCATGAGCTCTCATCTCCATTAGGCACTCTATTCAACTGAACTCAGGCATGAGCTCTCATCTCCATTAGGCACTCTGTTCAACTGAACTCAGGCA
The DNA here is from genome assembly GCF_019279795.1 of Protopterus annectens. Taxonomy (NCBI): domain Eukaryota; kingdom Metazoa; phylum Chordata; order Ceratodontiformes; family Protopteridae; genus Protopterus; species Protopterus annectens. The sequence continues at coordinate 1,575,371,515 of NC_056726.1, read as the reverse complement.
TGAGCTCTCATCTCCATTAGGCACCCTATTCAACTGAACTCAGGCATGAGCTCTCATCTCCATTAGGCACCCTATTCAACTGAACTCAGGCATGAGCTCTCATCTCCATTAGGCACCCTATTCAACTGAACTCAGGCATGAGCTCTCATCTCCATTAGGCACCCTGTTCAACTGAACTCAGGCATGAGCTCTCATCTCCATTAGGCACTCTATTCAACTGAACTCAGGCATTAGCTCTCATCTCCATTAGGCACCCTATTCAACTGAACTCAGGCATGAGCTCTCATCTCCATTAGGCACCCTATTCAACTGAACTCAGGCATGAGCTCTCATCTCCATTAGGCACCCTATTCAACTGAACTCAGGCATGAGCTCTCATCTCCATTAGGCACCCTATTCAGATGAACTCAGGCATGAGCTCTGATCTCCATTAGGCACTCTATTCAACTGAACTCAGGCATGAGCTCTCATCTCCATTAGGCACTCTATTCAACTGAACACAGGCATGAGCTCTCATCTCCATTAGGCACCCTATTCAACTGAACTCAGGCATGAGCTCTCATCTCCATTAGGCACCCTATTCAACTGAACTCAGGCATGAGCTCTCATCTCCATTAGACACCCTAGTCAACTAAAGCCTGAGCACCGGCTTCATCCTAGCAAAATAGAGGATGGCCACTGTCATCCCTCTACACAACGGTGGAGCATCCACTGACCCAGGCAATTATAGGCCCATCAGCCTAACTAGCCTGATCTGCAAATCCATGGAATGCATTATCATGGACCTTATAAACAAGGACATTGGCAACCTTCAAACATTTGATCCCACACAGTTTGGTTTTGTGAAATTTGTGAAAGGGAGATCATGCCTGTTAAACTTGGTTGACTTCTTTGAAACAGTCACCAAAGCCATGGACAAGGGGAAGACGGTGCACACCATCTACCTTGACCTAGTCAAAGCCTTTGACACTATTCCCCACTCGGGTATAATAGATAAACTCTCCCAGCTAGGCATCAACCCGTATGTTACCCGATGGGTAGCTAACTGGCTCACTGATAGAACCCACTCAGTCAAAGTAGGGGAAGCCACCTCTAGTAGTAGACCCATAATGAGTGGTCTACCCCAAGGACTGGCCTTGGGGCCTCTACTGTTTGAGATCTACTTTTCTGAGGTGCAAGACAAGAACAGTGGTCTGTGGCTGACCATGTTTGCAGATGACTGCAAGCTGGGTGTGGTCTTAAATTTCCCTAGTGATGTGAACATCCTCCAAGAAGGCTTTACCCAAATTAATAACTGGTGCCAGATGCATGGCCTCAAACTGAATGCCAAAAAATGCATCATTATCCCCTTTGGGGAAAATGTCATCCCCACGAATTATCACATTAATAACAATGTACTAAGCATGCAATCAGTCGTTAGGGACTTGGACACCCAGGTTGATAGCAACCTGACGCCTCCATTGTACGGAAAGCTTTCTACATGTCCCACTTCATAAATAAGGGTATTTCATCCAGGAACAAGAAGGTCATAACATCCCTGTACTCCTCCCTTATCAGACCCATTATTGAGTGCAATGCCTCCCTTCATCATGTACCTTGCCAAGCACATGCAGCAGCTGGAGAGACCACAGAGGTTCCTGACCAGGAAAATCCAGGGTCTCAAACACCTGTCCTATACAGATAGGCTAAAAGCCCTGTCCCTCTACTCAGTCTCATACAGACTGCTCAGAGGTGACCTGTGTTTGGCATACAAGGCCATTTAGACCCAGCCTTGATGGAGTTGCTTCATATCTGTAAGACATACTCCACTCATGCAACCCACACACAAGGCCTTAACCTGGTCTGTGACATTAATAGAACTTGTTGGTAGGATAGATTTGTGTCCCAAAGACTCCCCCATCTGTGGAATAGACTCCCTCTCCATGTCAAGCAAAGTACCTCTCCAGCCCTCTTTAAGAGGAACCTTGACGACTGGATGGGAAACAGAAAATACACCCCTGGGATCCCACTTATGTCCCTACTGGACAGGGGAAACAGTTGCTGACTTTGAGGGAACATGGGGGAAAATCTTGGCTAGGCTTATAAAGGTCTCCAGGCCAATAGACTAGTATCATCCTATGAACCTATGGTAGAAGCGGTCCTGCTCCACAGTTCGGAGAAGGGTTTTATTCAAGAATGTTTCTAGTAGCAACAAAGAAAATTCATGGAGACCAGTTCTGGATCTTTCCTTTCTGGATATGTGATAATGCCCTTGCTCAAAATTCTATCCCTTCATAACTTATTACCACTTATTCCCCATTTGAGTTTTCTGGTGACCTTAGATTTAAAAGATGCATATCATAGCATTCATATTGATCCAAATTTCAGATGTTTCTTAATGCTTTCTGTATCTGGATCACAGTATCAGTTCTCTGCATTCCTCCTTGGTCTATCCACTTCCCCAAGGGTATTCACAAAGTATCAAGCTTTTGTGACAGCCTGCTGCAGACAGCAAGATATTCACAGTTTTCTTATTTAGGTGACTTACATATCTTTACAAACTCTTTCTCAAAATGTCAGGAGTCTCTGACCTGGGTAAGGGATCTTCTACACACAATAGGGTTCCGGGAGATCATACAAAAGTTTTCTCTGATTCCTTCTCACAGGACTGCTTTCCCGTGGTGTCTTCTAGACACTTCAGTTCAAAGAGCTTATTTTCCACAAGAAAAAAGGTAAATCTGTATCTAGATCTATTCCTGAATATTTCACTCAGACTATCATCCCAGCCAGGGTAATTCTCAGGATTCTGGGTCTCATGGCTTCTGCGATTCTCATGATCCCTCATGCAAGATACAGCATGAAAAAAACAAAGCATTGATACTTGAAATCTGTATGGTACTACTCCCAAAATCAGCATTCCCTGACATTCCAGATTCTAGTTTTGGGGTGTTGTGAAAAGGGAGATTTTTTGGTGGAGACACCAGATTTGTCAGACTCCAGATTTCCCACTCCAATCTCATACACAGTTGGTCACAAGAGACACCTCAGACTTTTCTTGGGGAGCAGTGTTTATGGGGATAAAAGTACAGGGTCTTTGGAATACAAAACACAGATCAAAACACACAAACATAAAAGAGATGTTGGCACTAATAAATACTCTCACCTCTTTCAATCATATGTGGTCCTTGGGACCTCTGTGTTTGCACACAACTCCACAGTGATGTCATACATTAACAAGAAAAGGGGAACCAGTTGTTACCCTCTGTACAGACTAACCATCATAGCCTGGGATATAGTTTAGTGTATTTAAATTGCATAAATATGTTTGTTTAAAAACATGTGTTAATACAGTCCTGGTTGTTGATAGGAAGTTTCAAACATGTGATGTTATTTAAATTTGTTATTTAAACATCTTCTGAAGTTTTTTATTTGATCTGATGAAGTTACTGTATCAAAGTGACGAAAAGCGCTTCATTAAACTCTTTGTGCAACATAAACTTTCTTGTGCACACCTTTGGGCCATTGGATTTGTTGGACTTGTTCGGTTTGGTTTGGTTTATCTTTATATAGTTTTTCAGCACAGTCTCACTCTACAGGCATCTTACATACTGTCAGAGCAAAACCGTGTGTCAGACAAGATGAGCAGAAACCAGGACAGACCCTCATGAATGGTAATTGAATTAGGGGTTCTTCCAAGAATTTATCCAGCTGTGGGGAACACCTCAAATATATCTTTCTTCCAATCATAACAATCAGTTGACAAAGTTTTGCTCCAATACTTTATGCAAGAAGGCCTGGAAGACAAATGCTTTTTCTTTTCCTTCAACAGGAGTGTTCCTGCATGCTTTTCTATCCTTTCCACTAATATCCATGGTCATTATGAAGATTCATAAGGAAACTCCAAATATAATTGTGGTAACTCCCTTCTGGTCCAGACAACAGTGGATCTGATGTCCTTTTCATTTGTTTTTTGACAACTGGATTATGGATCTGATCTCGGATCCAATTCGGCTGCATTTCACAGACTTTGGATCTTTCTCTTGATCTCCTCTTTCTACCCATAATTCCCCAGTCCATCTTCAACACCTCAGATCTCATTTGCTGCCATCACACATGGACGTGGATCCTCTCTCGCAGAGTTAATCTATCACTAGGTAGCTGTAAATGAATTGATCTAATTCTATATACTCTATTTTTCATTCCCTTCTACATTTTATTATATTGTATACATATTTAAACCTTACCTCCCTTTAGTTTTCTGTTTTTACTGCATCAGGCCTCTAACTATTAATATAGTAATTTTTTGTAACTAACATTGTTGGTACTCCTTCTTTTTATTTCTTTCATTCCTACACTTTTTAACAGGGTATTCTTAATTACCATTGTTGGTAATTTTTTATTTACCTGTCTGTAAAAAAAAATAAAATCTCTCCTTTTATTTGTCTTGTATAAACCTTTTCTGAGGGGTTTTCTGTCATGGCTGATAAGCTAAGAGTTTTTAAGAAATGCACTTCCTGTGGACAAAATCCCCAACTCAGATGCCAAGAGAGAGTATGTTTATTGCTTAGGAGAAGCACACTTAGGTACAAACTGTACCATTTGCACAGGATTTTATTCTAGAGCTACAGCTGACAGGCATAACAAGCTTATTCTTAAGGGCTTCCTTCCACCTTCATCTTCTTCTTCCTTAGGGGCTTGAACCTCAAGTAAATCTTCAAAATCTCCTTCTGAGCACAGAAAAAGATCACCATCAAAGTCTCAGAAGACTTGCTTATTATCAGAGCCTCCAGGCAAAGTATGGAGGACTTTGTATCCCACTTCGTCAGATCCAAAGAAAAGATCTATGGATCCTAAGTCTTTGGATCTGATAGATATAGCTTCCATTGTGCCTGTGCAACCCATAGATCTGAAGCATTCGTATCGGTCTTCAGGTATGTCTCAAACTCCAAGACTTTGTTCACCCAAGTTCATTTTACACCTAATATCTCCTAGGATTCCCTCCCTTCTTTTGCAAATCCCAAGGATGCACTCCAGACCTCAATCCACCACCTCATCCATCAGGTCCTCCAAGTGTCTTTCTGAAGCAGAAGAGGAAAGACTGAGGAGGAAGTTCCACAGAGCTCAGATTCAGATGGGAGTTATTCTGTCTCTGTCTCCCATCAGATCTATGAGCCTTTTGTCTACCTCACATGATATTGTATCTCCTCCTCTGTTTCAGCTTTCAGTTTTGGAACCCTAGGATCCAACATTCTGAGAGTACTGGTGTTGGAGCCAAAGGAGTCACATCTTTGACCCCCAACTGTATCCCTGACCAGTTTGGCTCCTATTCTGTCAGATTGGAATTAATCCCAGAACCGAAGTACTGACGTCAGATCTGGGGGGCTGGGATCGACTCCAATTTTTTCAGAGCCATCCTTGTCCTCAGAGCCTTGGCATTAGATAGTTCGGGTCCAGTTCCCTCCTTGGGAAATGGATCTGGGTGTGTTGTGGCTTGCCTGATTTGGAGACCTCAGCTCCAGTGCAGCTGGCCACAGCTTCCCTAGCTCTGTCAGACTTTGAGGTTGTGCTGAGAGTTTTCTCTCATTCAAGAGGCTTGGTCTTTCATTCTTCCTTAGATACTACACCCTATCCCCCTCTGGTTCCGAGCTCTGATCCCATCAAACCTATTTCACAGGGACATCCAGTATCAAGTAGCGTCCAGATGGTTCCCATGGAGGAATTACCCCTCTCTTCAGACACCTCTCCAGAACATCCCACAAAAGAGGTTCACCATAAGAGAATGTGCAAAAGGAGGGACATAGACTCCCCTGTGAAATCCCTCACTGAAGATATTGACTTTGAAGAATTGTCCTTTGGAAACAATTTGGAGATCCTTAACAAAAAGTTGGTTGGTTCTCAGATAAATCTTCTCCTGAGGAGTAAGTATTCCTGGAAGCTTTTGGCTCTGGCCTATCTACATCTTGTGTGACTCCCCTGACCGATGAATGTATCAACCTACTCTCTCGCTGGGCATGGAAGGAACTGAAGTCTGTTGAACCGATCCTACATTGACCAGGCAAAACTTTAGCCCCTGAAAAGGATAAACCGCAAAGGAGTCCCTGTTGATGCAATGGCTGTGGCAGCAGCCAGTAAGATGGAGCTCACAGAGCAGCACTCCTCTGTCCATGACCCTAACAGAGAGTCCAGGGTGATGGACAGATTTAGAAAGTGCATGTTTGCTTCAGTGATCTTTGCCTTCAGGTCCCTGAACTATTTGGTGCACTTTACAAGACTGCAGAGGGATTTGACCAAGGAACTCTCAAAATCTCTCTCAGAGGCCATGTCTACAGAGGATTACAAAAGATCATCCTGTCAGCTGGCCACTCTTTTATCTATTTCGAATGTGTCCATGTGGTTGATTTCTAATGGGGAAGAAGGTACTGCATGGTCCTCCGGTTCAGGTATTGCTATAAGTAGATATGCCTCGATGCGGCTATGTGATTTTGTGGAGCCTTTCGAGTTTTCTTTCATCAGTGCTCCTTTTGATGAAACTTCCTTATTTGGCCCTTACATCAAATAAACTCTTTTCTGCAGTGACCAGAATGAAAGATCCTGTCTGCAGTAGGGATTTGCTTTTCTACACCTCAAAAATCCTTTTTTTCCGGAATCAAAGGGGAGGGGGGGCAAGAAAATGTGGTTCCAGAAATTTCAGGGAAATTTCCAGGATTCATGCAGAGACAACTCCCTCAGAGGGCAGAGGCAGAGGGGGAAGTTTCAATGAAAGACACCATCCTTAAAGCAGTGGAGGCCTGCAGAATCAGGGTTTCTGAGATTTCTTTTCAGATAGACCCTTTCAGTGCTCCTGAAGGGGTTCCTATTACGTTGTTGAAGTTCCAAAACTTCGAACACCATAAGATCGAAACTTTATGTTCAAAGTTTCAGAACTTCAACGACATGACAATACAAATGCCTTCTACCAGCACCTACAGGACTGCATGGATCAGGCAATCCCAAACAAAACTAAGACTCTTTGTACCATAGGCAAGCGTCCAGTCTGGTGGACCCCAGCCATAAACAAGCTCTACAACAAAAGGAGGAAGCTACTACAAGATAGAGCAAAATCCTTGAAAGGTAAGACACCTTTGATCATTATAAGTAAAAAACTAAGAGCTCTCATAAAATCATCCAAGGCAAATTTTGAGAGAAAAATCGCCAAGGATTCAAAAGACAATCATAAGGCCTTCTTTAGCTATGTTAGAAACCTAGGAGGAAACTCCCAGATATGCTCAGAATTAGTTCAAAATGATATGAAGATTACTGAACCTACACACATTGCCAACATACTGGCTGACAGGTTCAGTGCAAACTCCCCCCCCCCAAAAGGAGAGATATCTATACCAGAGGATTGTAGCCCCCCCAAACATCTCCAACGCCCAGGAGAGAACTGCTCTCTCCAAAGCAAAACACAGCATCCATGGGACCGGATGGTGTCCCGGCTGTGTGCTCCATGAACTCAATGAGGAATTAAACCCACAGTTAGGACAGCTGTTTAATCTTAGCCTCACCTCAGGATACGTACCCAAGGAGTGGCGCGGCGACTGTGGTCCCACTTCACAAGGGCGGTGCCTCCACCGACCCTGGAAATTACCGTCCCATTAGCTTGACAAGCCTTATCTGCAAAGCCATGGAGAGGATCATAATGGAACTCATAAATAAAGACATAGGAACTTGCAGACTTTGGATCCAACCCAGTTTGGCTTTGTCAAAAGCAGATCATGCCTTTTAAACTTGGTTGACTTTTTCGAGACAGTCACCAAGGCCATTGATGAGGGAAAGGCAGTCCATACAGCCTACCTTGACCTGGCAAAGGCCTTCGACACAATACCCCACTCAGGTATCATCAAAAAGCTCATCAGCTTGAATGTAAACCCATACATCACAAGATGGGTTGCAAACTGGCTAAGTGACAGAACCCACAGGGTCAGAGTTGCTGGAGCCATGTCAGACTCAAAGCCTGTCACAAGTGGTGTCCCACAGGGCTCAGTCCTGGGTCCACTCTTGTCCGGCATCTACTTTTCTGAAGTACAAGCAAACACAGGAGGGTTATGGCTGACAAAGTTTGCAGATGACTGCAAACTGGGCGCCATAGTCGAAAACACATCTGACACAGATATCCTTCAGAAGGGCCTCACAGAAACGGATAACTGGTGCCAGAGCCATGGCCTAAAGTTAAATGCCAAGAAATGCATAGTCATACCCTTCGGGAAAAACAAGGTTACCCCTAGCTACCATATAGGTGGCAATCCACTGAGCACAGAAGAAGTCATCAGGGATCTGGGGACCCAGGTTGACAGTAGCCTTTCGCTTGACACTCATGTTGCTAAAGTAGTTAGGAAAACCTTCTACATTGCCCACCTGATCATGAAGGGATTCACATCTAGATCAAGGAGGTCATCGCCCCTGTACTCATCACTCATTAGACCTATGATTGAGTACAATGCCCCATTCGGAATGTATCTGACCAGACACCTGCAGCAGCTGGAAAGGCCCCAAAAGTTCCTCACCAAAAGGATAAAGGGTCTCAAAAATATGTCTTATGCTGCCCGACTGAAAGAACTCCAGCTCTATTCAGTCTCATACCGCTTGCTCAGAGGTGACCTGTGCCTGACATATAAGGCCATGTCAAACCCTGATTTGATGAATATGCTTCACCTCAAAAAATCTAGATCCCTCAGAACCACAAGGGCGGGAGACTTGAACCTTGACACGGTTATTAATAGAACATGCTGGAGGGACAGATTAATCACCCAGAGACCACCTATGCTGTGGAACAAAATCCCGGTACATGTGAGGCAGAGCACCTCGCTGGCCTTGTTCAAGAGGAATCTTGACCAATGGATGGGGGATCGCAGATATACCCCAGGGATTACTTCAGTGTCACTGCTTGACAGAGGCACAGCAAAATAATAGGCATAGTTTTATTCAAACTAAAGGGGTGGCGAAAGCCAAATAACTATGGGCTAGGCTTATAAATGCCCTTGGGCAGATAGCCTAGTATGAACCTATGAACCTATGAAAATAAAAAGAAAAGAAAAACAAAAAACTCTTGCAGTCTTCCCTTTCTGCACTGTATTGCGATCTCGGAATTGGTATATTTAAAGAGCGGGGGGGTGTGGGGGATGCAGGGGGGCTTGCAACAGATAGCTGTTAGGGTTTTTATTTTTATTTTTTTTTTTTGTTTGAATTCCTGGAACTTTGAACATCTGAGTTCGATGTTCTCAGCTTCGAAGTTTCAGGAATTCGACAACGTAATAGGAACCCCCCTGAAGTGCTGCCCAACTGCTCCCCTCTGGAGGAAGTTGGGGGACACTTGTCATTGCACCTAGAGCCAGATTTTGGACAGAACTTTAATAAAAAATGCTGTTGGTTAGTTAGAAACAACTTTATATAAAAAAAGTGTCAAAATAAATACTTCTTTACATTGGATGAGCATGCACCCCACTTTATTTGATAACGTAAAAAAATCAAATGTTATGTATAGCTAAATTGAATACATTGCATGACAATATGAATCAGCAGATGAATGTTGCAACCAATGAATTTGTTCAAAGAGGTTATAAATATGATAGTGTTAACAAAATAAATTTAGATATTAAAGGTAAAAGAATAGCTGAAGCTAAACCCGTTTTTCTGAGATAAATAATGTCACTAGTGCAGCTGAAAAGAATAATAATACAAGAGATACATATAATAAAAATACTGGGACTATTAAATATATTATTAGGAAATATTGGCTTTTGGTCTATCGTTTCCTGGATTCATTCTCAGCAGGGTCTCTACTTACCAAAACCTCCTAAGGCCCATTCAATTAAATCTATGGCCGCCTCAGCTGCTTTCTGGTCTAGAACTTCCACTGAGAATATTTCTGCAGTAGCTACTTGGTCTAATGTTCATATCTTTATTACTCATTACAAACTGGACACAACCTCCAGAAACAGAGCTGCTTTCAGTTCAGTAGTTCTCTGGAATATACTTTCAAGAAGGCCACCCAAGATTTATGTAGCTGGGGACTCTGTCCCAGTTGTTGAGGAATGAATGAATGAAAAGGACATGAGATATTTAAGTTATGTACTCACCATAACTGTGCATCTGTGTTGTCCATTTTCAGTCTTCTTCAACTCCCCTCCAATCATTCCCTTTTCCTGTCATCTCCTGGAATGAACGGACCTTTGGAACCTATTATTCCAGGTAGGTTCTCTGGTTCGATCCTCAGCTGGGGTGCCTTCTGTGTGGAGTCTGCATGTCCTCCCTGTGGTCGTGTGGGTTTCCTCTGGGTGCTTCAGTTTCCTCCCACATCCCAAAGACATGCGGTAGGTGGATTGGACACTCTAAATTGGCTGTAGGTGTGAGTGAGTGTGTGTGTGTGTGTGTGTGTGTGTGTGTGTGTGTGTGTGTGTGTGTGTGTGTGTGTGTGTGTGTGTCTTCCATGGAAGGTTGGGTGCCGGGCTGGCAATTCGACACTGTAAAACTCTACTGCCAATCATGAGTGGACAGGTGATCTGCTGTGGTGACCCCTAATCGGGAAAAGCTGAAAGAAGAAGAAGCTATATATATATGTATATATATATATATATATATATATATATATATGTGTGTGTATATATATATATATATATATATATATATATAGATATATATATATATATATATATATAAATATAAATAAAGACTCTAAATGCAGCAGACTCAATCTGAGGTGTTGGGGATGGACTAGGGCATTATGAGTGTAGGGAAGAGCTCAAGGGATGGATCCAAAGTCTGTGAAATGCAGCCGAGTTGGATCCATAACTCAGTTGTTGTGGAAGAATAAAAATGGACAATATAGATGCCCACTGATGCTGAATACATAACTTAAAATTCTCCCCTCTTTTGGAATTGGCCAAGGACAGTTAACCACATGCTTCCTCACAAACTGGACCTACTCACACAAGACAAGAGGTGGTTGATGCATTCTCACCCCCAAACATCTGCAACTAATTGCCTGGATGATAGAATCTTAGTACCTTTTAGGCACCTTTTTTCTGAGGATGTGCAGCAGGCATTAAAGGAGGCAAGAAAATCTGCTACTAGAAAATCATATATTAGTAAATGAAAAAAATTTTCTATTTGGTGCCATAAAAGAACTAACACCAATTCAGGGCTTATGTTTTTCTGGTTCTTCGTTATTCGTATGAGATACTATCCTCTGGCCTGTATTACACATCAACCAGGGTTCATTTGTCTGCAATTTCAGCATGTCTGTCCATGGAGCCCACACCAAGCCTAGGGAAGAAAAAATGACTAACTCTTGCTTCATTTGAGCCACCTCATCAGGCTGACTTGAGGTTCTTAACTTGCGCTGATCTGCACAAGAATATCTGAGTTTGCAAGCTCTTACAATGGGCCAACCTTATCTAATTTTCCACAAAGATAGGTCCTTAAGAACTAATCCTTCTTTGATGTCTAACGTGGTATCCAAATTTACTTAGAGCCACGTTATCTTTCTCCTTGTCTTCATTCCAGAACCTAAGAATGAGGGGAAAAGGATACACCATGCCCTGGATAGTCAAAGACAACTCGGGTACTATCTTGATAGAACAAAATCTTTCAGAAACTGATCAAGTGTTCATTTATTGTGAATGTTAGTAAAAAAAAGGCAACACGTGTCAATGTAGATTGTTTCCAAGTGTTTGTTTCATGCTATGATCATGTCAGTCGCCCTGCTAGACAGGGGTCCAGGGAAGTAAATAATGTGGGAAGAAATAGCCATGGAATTGTTATGGCTAGGCTTGTATAGGCCCTAGGGTCGATAATCTGGTACTAACCTATAAACCTATGTTATACCCACTACAACCATACAATTTCAGGCAGAGTCAGGACACATTCATCTACTGCTATTTATAAATATATGGGGCCACTTAATAGTGTCAACTGTATCACTGGCTGACAATTTAGCTGACTACTTAAATGGTCGACGGGTGTGCGAGAATGTACATTTCTCAATGTGGGGAAATATGCCATTTCCCCGACATTGTTTAATCTCAGAATTAGTATATATAATTATCTTGGGGGGGGGGCTGCAAAAAACAATGTTTTATTGTGTTTTCTTCAATTAAAGTGTTGTGTGCACTAAGATTGCTGCTTGGTGTAAGTGTACTAGCCTGCCAACGTTTGCAAAGTCAACATTTTGTGGTCAACTTTGTGAACATTGATGTTTGGGTGTTTCATTCAAATTTAGTATACACACACACACACACACACACACACACACACACACACACACACACCTGTGTGTGTTATATGAGTTATCGCTGCATGAATTTTGTTGGGTGTTGATATGCTGGAGTCTTTTGTTGCTGGCCCAATTTGTCGAATTATGTAATGGTCAAAGTCCATTATATCGATCATTGTGTAATTTAAGAGTTTTTCCCTTTTTTATACTTTAGGCAACCTTGTAGTTAATATATTTAATTTTCAGGGAGTGGTGTACCCACCACATGTGGATGTGTGATGGGGGGGGGGGGGTGAAGCCCCCTAAGTAAAAAGTTGTTTTTGGAGGTTTTTTTTTTTTTTTTTTTTTTTTTTTGGTAATTGCAAATGTAACCCATTGGTTTATATTGCTGCTTATTGTTTTATGATGATTTTTGTGGTGACTAATGTTAATTGCTGATGCATTTTTTTAAATGTTTTATATGCTGATTAAACTTACCAGCAACTATTCATTATAAACTAATATCTCTCTCTCTCTCTCTCTCTCTCTCTATATATATATATATATATATATATATATATATATATAAAATGTAACCTATTGGTTTACATTTTTGTTTTGTTTTGTGATGAATTTTTTTGTGATTAATATTAATTACCAATGAATTTGATGTTTTATATACCAGTTAAACTTACCAGCAATTATTCATTATAAATATATATATACCTAACTATGCCTAAAGCTGCAGCTATCCCTCCTGTATTACCTTTTTTGAAATTCCTGCCATGGACATAGCAGAGATTACACTGAAACTGGACTAACCCATGCAGCTGCCATTACTGCCCATAAAGCATTAATTTATTAGTGCCTATTAGCTGAGCGGACAAGGTGATCCGCTGTGGCGACCCCTAACCAGGTAAAGCCAAAAGAGAGAGAGAGAGCAAGGGAAACTCCATGTAAAACTGTGTCAGTTATTGCAGGCATCGAATTAGAAAAGTGAAATGTAGTCACAGTCCATACAACTGGAAGTTGATTTACCGAAGTTGGTATTGAGACTTTAGTGTGATCTCCTGCCACTTGTGTATTTCATAAGTGAAGGTCAGGTGACTCAGTCTCCTTTCTTTGACAGATGTCAAAACATTTCAGAACCACAGGCCTTTTAACTGTTGATTAGACAGGGCATCACCAAGGAGAGAGAGAGAAGGAAAGAAACAACAGTACAGTATCTTACCATGTCCAGTAACATATTGTGACAAGGAAACTTCCACGTCTAACTCTGAATCAACACAAACCTAATTGTATATGTATAAGTCTTAAAGCAATAGCACATGTGAGTTTGTTACTGGTCTTTGTTGTTCAGAGACGATCAAGAGGGACAGACAAGAAATCAAATGACTGTACTTATGGGTATGTACAAATCCAAACATTCTGCAGCAATGTTATCAGCTTTTGCAAATTCCAAGCATTCTATTTACGGAAAAATGAAATCAGTTCTTAGAACTGTGTCATGTGACTGACTGAGCATGGTGAATCAGCCTGTGAAACTGTGTGCAGATTCTACTAAAATCCAGACACACAGTTTTTCGTCCACATGATTAAATTTATTCTCAGAAAAGACTATTTTCAGTGACTGTAAAATGACATTCCCAAAGAATATTACAGCAAAGAAATTAAGCTTGCATGTCATAAAAGCATTCCATTATGCTTTTCAGTCTGCATCAATGGCTCACCTTTGACCACCAGAAAATAATCAAGAAACTCAGCTTGAATGCCATAAATCCAGCAGAGAAATGACTGTTTTAAACAGGGAGATAATTTGATTAAAATGTCCTTTTTCAATATTTGCTTTTGAAAAAAGTAAATGTGGCAAATTAACCAGTTTTTCAGGTTTTCACACATAGTCAATGTCAATTTTATTTTAATGCAGTATGTTTAAAATCATTGAGAGTTTAATGGTTTTAAGTAGTACCTTTATAGCATAAAAAGACTGATAAGACAATAATTTTACTGGCAGTTAATATGACATTCCAGGATGCCATGTTTGATTTCTCCCAAGTTTGCATGTTTACAGTGTAGACTTTTACACTTTGAAGCTGTTGCATGTTGACTGAGACTTTCGGCTTTTCCCGGTTAGGGGTCGCCACAGCAGAACTCCAGTCCGCTCAGGATTGGCAGTGGATTTTTACAGTGCTAAATTGCCAGCCCGATGCCCAACCTTCAACGAAGGTACGCCCATTCACACTCGCACCTACCTGCATGTCTTTAACGTCACTCGACCGCAAGGAGGACATGCAGACTCTGCACAGAAGGCTCTCCAGCCGAGAATCGAACGGGAGAACCTCTTGCTGTGAGGCGACAACACTAACCGCTGCACCCATTATTTTCCTTAATGAAAAATAAGGGAGAATAATCATCAGTAATCAGTAGTAATAAAAAGTACTCTAGAATGAAAGGCAAAGTGATCACATGTGAGCCATTGGGTATGGTATAAAGGTATTTGTGCATTTGTAATGCAGAATGAGTTGCATGCCCACATGCCCCCCCCCCCCCCCCCAACAAATACCCTGAACTGTTTGGATGCTTAAAAAATTGTATATGTGACAGCGCAGAGACATAAGTTTAAATCCTTCTGTGGGATATGAGCATAGAATTTAATTGCAAGGATGTATGCACACAGGATTGCTGGGGCTGTTTTCAAAATATAACAATAACTCAGGTATATTCAGAATATGGTTTCTTTGAAACATTATACATCTATAGTATGTAAAAATATTGTGTTAGTAAGTATTAAACAGTAAATCAAAATGTTTTGTCTGTCCTTGGAGATACAATGAAAGGAAGAGAAGTGTTGTTACTGTGTTAGCCAAAGGGCCCTTGATATTACAAAACATACTTTATTTTGGAATGTATTTGCTGCATATCCAATGAAGGTAAAACTGAGAATATTCAGATTTTTTGTAAAATGTAAATGTTACAGACTGCATTTGCTGCTACAGGAAAGAAAATAATTAACATGTATGTACGTTTTGCACTAAGATTTTAGTAGAACATTTTAAATAAAATATGTGTAGGACACATAACATTAGCTGCACATATGTTAATTTTTGAACTTAGGTATACTGAGTGTCATAGTAACAGAATAAATGTTAAAAACAGCATTTTAGCTAAGGAGGAAGAAACTCTGCAAGTGTAAATTCCAAGGTTCATTTTTTTCTTTTGCAAAAGCTGCTTTGACTGAATTCACATTTTGTCTTATTGTCATAAGATGAATATCAATGGTAAACTGGCAAAAGAAGTAGATTTCATTGAACAGTATTACAAGAGGGACTTAATTGTCTTCCAGTAAGCGTTTAGTGGATGGAGAGTTAAAAACAGGCATAGACATTTGGAAATTTTCTTTCATGTAGAGGATGATAACCAGCAAGAAATTTTATCTGGTAAAAGACAAACCAGTTAAGTGCCAGAATGGTGCATGACCCGACCCTAACAAATTTTAAGCACCCCCTGTGAAAGTTGTTAAGGTCGGGTCTCATATTAGGCAGTAAAATCGGCCTATACTGACTAGCAGATGACAGCAGCAGAACAAAACATTTGTTTCTCCCTGCTATCCATACAGTTAACATGTCCCTAACTTCCTTAAAAAAGGGGAAAAAATTAATTGAGACTCACCAGAATAACTGTGTATTCACCTGCCTAGTCTGAAGAATGCGAATGCTGAAAATCAAGTATATGTCATTATTTAGTGACTTCAAGCCTCAGTTGTTTGTCCAAAAAACACATAGTTTATGAGTAACAAACCAAAAATAGGAAGCAATAATCTGGATATCCTGCGAAAATCTTGACAGTTGAGAGCTATAGAGGTATTTGTAAATGAAACAGACATTACACTACTTCTCTGACAGCACTCGCTAATTGTTTTACAGCTTTGAAAGTCGGGAAAACATTTTGGGATTTTTTTCCCCTTTAACTAGTATGACATGGAGCAGTAAAGCTCCATGCACTACAAAGAATTATGATAATCTCACTGATCATAACCGTAAATTATGTGATCTTAACTTGGATGCCATGATTCACCTCTCGAGTTTCGCTCTCAAGGTGAATTTTTTGGCAACCATGTCTCGAACACATAATAAGTGGGTTAGGATTAGCCACCTGATCATAATCCTCTATATTATAACTGTATCCAGATTACATCACACATGTACACGTGTGGGTTTTCACAAAAAAAAATTCTGAAATTACAGGAAACTAGACAGGTTTAAGTTCTAAAAGCAGATTTCATGCTTAGATTTTTCTTGGTTTAATTTCTCCAAATCTTTTGGGTTTCTAATACCATGATGGGAATGGACCCCATTCTAAAGTCAGGATATAATTAAAGTTCATGAAATTAGTATAATTTCATAGGATCATAGGATCATTCTTTGATATTGGCCAAAAGTGCTCTTCACAGCACCTGGAATATGTCCAGAACTGACTCCTTCTGCGGTTCATACGGAGTTACATGTGTTGGTAGCATATCTAAATACAACTGTAATTCTTTTTTTTAAACCCATTCCTCCTACTACTAGTGGAACTGTCCGGGTATCTTTCTTCCACATTGTTCTCATTTGTGCCTGCAAATCTCTCTGTACGTGAGACACTGTAATCGCTAAGTATAGCAGTTTCAATGATCGATGCTACTGTTTTCTTTTTTTGTAGACTACAGTATCTGGTTTTCTCACATCTATTCTTTGAGTTGTTGGTAATGGGTGATCCCATGTTGTGTGTACTTTATCATTCTCTACAGTGCTTTGTGGTTCTTGTTTCCAGTCCTTCTCAGCTACTTCTATATTGTTGTGTTTGCACAATCCCCACTGCAACAGTCATGCCACATTATTATGCCTTTCAGTGTGCAGGCCCTCTGCCATGAGTGTATCACACCCAGCAACAAGACATGTGACTGTTTTCTATTCTTTTTTTTTTACAGAACCTACATTTGTCTGTTTCTCCCACATGTTCAATGGATTTTGTAAATAAACATGTACATAGTCCGGTATCCTGTGCTGCCATTATTAACCTTTCATCCTTTGATTTCAACTCACTTCTCCTTAGCCATTCATAGCTTCATAGGTAGATACTAGGCTATCAGCCCAAGGGCCTAAGTAAGCCTAGTCAACAAGGTTCCCTGGCTTATGCCACCCAAGAAAGATAATTTCCTGTGTCCCTGTTGAGCAGAGCCACAGAAGTGATCCCCGGGGTGTATTTCCTATTTCCCATCCACTCATCAAGACTTTTCTTGAAGAGTGCTAATGAGGAACTTTGCTTGACATAGGTAGCTTATTCCATAGTATAGCAAGTCTCTGGGACAGGAATCTATCCCTCCAGCATGTCCTGTTTATTGTGGTGACAAGGTTTAGGTCCCTAGAGCATGTAGCTCAGAGGGACTGGGATTTCTTTAGGTGTAGCATGTCCAACAGCTCTGGGTTTAACATAGCTTTATATGTTAGGCAGAGATCACCTCGGAGTAGGCGATATGCTACAGAGTAAAGCTGGAGGTTTTTATGACGGTCAGTGTAGGGTATCTGTTTGAGGCCAGTAATCCTTTTTGTGAGGTACTTCTGTAGCCTTTCCAGCTGCTGCAGATGTCTTGTGAGGTGCATTCCAAAAGGGGCGTTGTACTCTATAATGGGTCTAATGAGTGCCGAGTAGAGGGGAACAATGACCTCTTTTTTCATGGATGATAACCCTTCTGTGATGAGGTGTGCCAAATAGAAGGATTTCCTGACTACTGTGGTGATGTGATTATTAAAGGAGAGACTACTGTCCACCTGGGTCCCAAGGTCTCTTATCACACATTCGGCGTTAAGTAGACTGCCGTTTATGTGGTAGTTCATGGGTACAGAGTTTTTACCAAAGGGGATGACAATGCACTTTTTGACATTGAGCTTGAGGCCATGCCTCTGACACCAGGCATCTGTCTCAGTGAGGCCCCTCTGTAGGATGTCCACATCATTTGGGGACTCGACTATGGCTCCTAGTTTGCAGTCATCTGCAGACTTCATTAGCCAGAGGCCTTCTGTGTTAGCCTGTAATTCAGAGAAGTAGATACCAAACAGGAGAGGTCCCAGGACTGAACCCTGTGGCACTCGACTTGTCACTGGTTTGAAGTCAGATTTGGAGTCTGCAACTTTTACAGTGTGGGTTCTGTCAGTGAACCAGCTGGCAACCCATCTTGTGATGTAGGGCTTTATACCTAGTTTAGTGAGTTTAGCTATAATTCCAGAATGGGGGATGATGTCAAATGCCATGGCGAGGTCAAGATAGGCTGTGCGAACCACCCTTACCCTCATCTATGCCTCAAAGACGTCGATCAGGTTCAGAAGACATGATCTGCATTTCACAAACCTGAACTGGGTGGGGTCCAGTGTTTGGAGGCTACCAATGTCTTTGTTTATAAGTTCCATGATGATATGTTCCATGGCCTTGCAGACCAGGCTCATTAGGCTAATAGGGCGATAGTTCCCAGGATCAGTGGTGGCGCCCCCTTTGTGGAGTGGGATAACTGTTTCTGTGCACTATTCAGTGGTCACAAAGCCTGACGTGAGACTATGACTGAACATGGTGCTTAGGTGGGGAGCCAGTTCGTTCTTAAGTTTGTGTAAAATGCAGCCTGGGATATTGTCCAGTCCCATGGATGCTGTGTTTTTGGTTTTAGAGAGTGCAGCTTTTACCTGCATAGATGTGATTACAGGGACTCTGCATTCTTCCTGTATAGATATAGGCCCTTTAGGGGGTGAGAGGGGGGGGGTAAAGTTAGCACTGAACCTATCTGCCAGGATGTTGGCAATATCAGTTGGTTCTATAATTTTCATGCCGTTGTGCTGTAACTCAGAGCAGATCTGGGTGTTGCCATTGAGATTCTTGACATAGCTATGGAATGCTTTGTGGTTGCCCTTGGAATCAGTGGCAATTTTGTTTTTGTAGCTAGCTTTGGAGGATCTTATAAGGGATCTCAGCTTCTTACTGAGGCTGACCAGGGATCTCCTCCACGCATGGGATTTCACTCTCTTTTGCAACAGTTTCTTTCTTTTGTTGTAGAGTTTATTTATGGCAGGGGACCACCAGATTGGCTTCCTTTTTTTGGAGGATAGCGTCTTGATTCTGTTTGGGATAGCACGATCCATGCACTCGTGTAAGTGCTTATAGAGTACATTTGTGTAGGATTCAGTAGTCATAACTGTATTATCCATCTGCATGGGTGCCATGAAGTTCGCCACTTCTGTCGTAAGAAGCATGAAGTTGGCTTTGGAGAAATGTTTTACCGTGGTTTCCTTAATGGTGGGTGGGGGTGGGATGTGGATATCTAGGGTGATTAGCTTATTCCAACATCGAATCCTGATCGACGTGAAGTTGTTCCAGGAGCTCTCTGTATTTGACACTATACTGTTTTTTTGGATAGTTCTGTTGCTGTCGGATATTTGTCAGCTTCTGGCTGGCTTTCCATTCTCACTTGACACTGGAATGTTTCTGATAAATTAAGTAGAGAGATCATCTTATATTTCCTCTCCTTATGTTCTAAACCTTAAATTTTGCTTGAATCTGATGAGGTCAGCAGGTATGTATGAAGTCCCCATGACTGCAAATTTATACATGTGATCAATTTCAGGGAGGCCCACTCCTTCTTCTGGCGTGGAATATATAATCTTGGTATACATTGATTTTTTTTATGTCATTTGATATGCATGAAACATTTTTCTTGTTTTTCTGTCCAAATGATTCAATAGCATTTGGGGACAGTCAGTCACATAAAAACAGTAAGTTAGATCAGGAAGAGGAAATTGGTTTATAGCCTGGACTTTATTCCTAGATGTCAAGGCTGTTTTCATTATTAGTTTTTAGTCTTCTGATGTATTCCTGATTTTTTATTAACATTTGCTTATGTTGCCAATCCTTCATCAATTCCCAAATATTTATACACTCCTTCCTGGTCAAGTTTCTTTATATCACACTACTGTCCCAGACTGATATTTCTTGGTACTCCAGTTTTCCTGCTTTAAATGTTACTTTTGCACATTTATCAATATCAAATGTCATTCTTATACCATCTGAAAAAGTTTTAACCACTTGCAGTTGTGCCTTCAAGTCCTTATCTGATGACCTATACAGTTTTAAGTCATCCACAAAAAGTAGATGAGACTTCTTTATCAAGGTTGTTTCTTGGGAGCCAAATTGCTACTAAGATCTAATTAATCTGTTATGAAGAGTGTTTAATAGGTTAATGGAAAGACAAAACTACAGTAGTGACAAAGTATCTATCTATCTATCGGGTCTATATTACATAAACGAAGTTTCAAAACTTCGAATACCATATGGTCGACACCATGTGATCGAAGTTCTGAAACTTCGAATATGTAAAAAAAAAAAGGAAAGAAAGTAAATTAAAAGTGTTTAAGCAGGGAGGGCAAGCCCCCCTCCACCCCCCACACATATACCAATTCCGAGATCGCACTTTGACGAAGAATGGCGCGGGAAGGGAAGATTTCCCTTTCCTATGCTGTAGCACGATCTCGGAGCTGGTATATTTAAGTAGTAGGGGGTGCAGGGGGGCTTGCCCCCCTGCTTAAAGCATTTAGTTTTGTTTGTTTAGTAGTTTTTTTTTTTATAGTTTCAAAGTTTTAGAACTTCGATCATATAGTGTCAACCATCTGTTACCCGAAGTTCTGAAACTTTGTTTAAGTAATATAGACCCTATCCATCCATCCACAACCTCTTTTTCCCATTTTGGCACATGGGATTGGGGTATCATTTCAACAGTGACAATCATCTAGAGCCAAGCTTTACAGTCAAAGAATCACCCTGGAATATCCCCCTTTGAATTTTTATCTCAAGGATAATAATTTGCCCTTTATCATGGCTTAATTGCAAAGTGGTTTACCACTGGTTCATGGTCTCTTTAATGCAATTGATCAATGTAGGAATCAAATTATACATCCGTAAGCATTCCTCTATCCGTGAATGTGTGACATATTGTCAAATGCTTATTTGTAATCTAGCCATGTCATACTTAGATCCTTTCCCTTTCTACAATTGTCTGTTATGGCTTTATTTAGCAACAAATGATCATTTGTTCCATATGACCTTCTTTTGTTACTTACCCATTTGTTCTGTTGCCATGACTGATTTTTTTCTAAATGACTATAAACTGTTTGCATCAGTGCCAGTATACAAGTTGTACATCGTCAGAAGGCAAGTTATTGCGCTATAGTTTTTGGAATGGCTGACAGGTTCACCCTTACGGAGAAGTATCATTTTTCCTATTGTTAACCAGGTTGGTGTCTGTTTGGGATGCTCATAGAAGTAATTCTTACTGATGGCTAAACCATTGTGTAAAGATGTTAATACGTTTAGCCAAAAGTTAGGTACTGCACTTGGTTCTGAGATTTTATAGTTAGGAGCTTTTATTAATTTTGTTTCAATTTCTCTGGATGTTACTTCATCCAATTTTTACCTTGTACATTTGAACTCCTTACCATTTCTTTTAATTTTTATATCCATTCAGCATATTTTTTATGTTCCACAGGGACTTCGTAAATATTTCTCCAGGATGTGTCTATTTCTTCTTTTTTGGTGGCGTTTCTATTTATTTTGCTTTGTTTCCCAGTCCTATATAAAACTTTTTGGGTTGTCAATGAATTGCTTATTTTATACTTTTCCTTTATATTTATCTGCATATCTTCTAAGATTTTCTGCCTGTGCTGGTATATTAAGTTTATTATTTGGAATAGTGTACCATAGATCCTGGTCTGTTCTGATATTGTGCATTGCTTTTACTACATCTGTTTTTTATTTAAGTATTTTTGTCAATCTGTTCCCTATTCTATATTCTTCTAACAGTCACTTCATGCCATAATTGCTTTACAGTTTCCTCTGTTTGATACTTCAATGATGGCATTTTATTTCTGCCCCTCCTTTCCCTTATTTGTCTATGTTTTTAAGGTAAGACTTTATCTGTTATTAATTTACCTGCCCAGTAATATATAGGTTCATAGGTGTGTACTAGGCTAATGGCCCTGGGCCTTTACAAGCCTAGCCATAGGATTACCCTGGCATAGTGCCACCCAACCTTAGTTCCCAGTGCCTCTGTCGAGCAGAGCCACTGGAGTTATCTGTGGGGAGAATTTTCTGTTTCCCATCCACTCATCAAGATTCCTCTTGAAGAGGGTCAGCAAGGTGCTCTGCTTGACATGTATGGGAAGTCTATTCCATAGCATGGGCATTCTCTGGGTTATTAACATGTCCCCTCCAGCATGTTCTGTTAATTGTGGTAATGAAGTTGCGGTCTCTCGAGCATGTAGTGTGGAGCGATTGGGATTTCTGTAGATGTACCATTTCTAACAGAGCTGTGTCAGACATGTCTTTGTAAGTCAAGCAGAGATTGCCTCTAAGTAGGCGATATGAGACAGAGAATAGTTGGAGTTTTTTGAGTCTGTTCACATAGGACAAGTGTTTAAGGCCTAGGATCCGCTTTGTGAGGTACTTTTGTGGCCTCTCCAGTTGTTGCAGGTGTCTAGTGAGGTACATGCCAAATGGGGCATTGTACTCGATGATTGGCCTAATGAGGGAAGAGTAGAGGGAGACAATGAGCTCTTTCCTCCTGGATGCAAAACACTTAGTAGTGAGATGTGCCAAGAAGGACTTTCTGACCACACTGGCAATGTGATGATCAAAAGAGAGGCTGCTGTCAACCTGTGTTCCCAGATCTCTTATAACGCCTTCTGTATTCAGTGGACTACCATAAATGTGGTAATTCATGAGAACCGGGTTTTTCCCAAAGGGGATGACGACACATTTTTTAGCATTGAGCTTAAGGCCATGGTTCTGACACCAGTCGTTGGTCTCAGTGAGGCTATTCTGTAGGATGTCAACAACACTTGGGGAGTTAATAATAGCTCCCAACTTGCAATCGTCTGCGAACTTTGTCAGCCAGAGTCCCTTCATGTTGGCCTGGACTTCAGAGAAGTAGATACCAAACAGGAGAGTACTCAGGACCGAACCCTGTGGGACTCCACTTGTGACTAGTCGGCAGTCTGATTTGGAGTCAGCTACTTTCACACTGTGGGTTCTATCTGTGAGCCAGTTTGCAACCCACCTAGTGATATAGGGGTTGATGCCTAGCTTAGTGCGTTTTTCTACGATTCCTGAGTGGGGAATGGTATCAAAAGCCTTGGTCAGATCAAGATAGGCTATATGAACCACCTTGCCTTCATCCACAGCTCTGGTGACTGACTCAAAGAAGTTAGTCAAGTTGAGCAGGCATGATCTACCTTTCACAAAACCAAACTGTGTGGGATTCAGTGTTTGGAGATTCCCTGTATCCCTGTTTATTAGGTCCATGATGATGCATTCCATAGCTTTGCTTTGTGGAGAGGGATAACTGTAGCAGTGCACCATTCGGTAGGGACAAAGTCTGAGGTGAGGCTGTGACTGAACAGGGCACACAGGTGAGGTACCAGTTCACTCTGTAGTTCATGTAGAACACAGCCAGGGATATTGTCAGGTTCCATAGAAGCTGTATTCCTGGCCTTGGACAGTGCTGTTTTAACATGTGCAGCAGTAATACTGGGTGCCTGGCAATCTACTGGTATTGTGAACAGCCCTTTTAGGGGGAGAGAGGGGTAAAGTTGGCACTGAATCTGTCTGCCAGTATACTGGCAGTATCTCTTGGCTCAGTATAGGAGGTACCGTTATGCAGTAGCTCAGGGCAAATCTGGGTATTGCCGTGGAGATTCTTTACTTAACTGTAGAAGGCCTTGTGGTTGTCTGTTTTCATAGCTAGCTTTAGAGGATTTGATGAGAGATATCAACTTTTTGTTGAGGCTGATAAGGGAGTTTTTGCAGTCTTGAGACTTCACCTTATTCCGCATCAATTTCCTCCTTCTGTTGTAGAGTTTGTTTATGGCAGGGGACCACCAGATTGGCTTCCTTTTTTTTGGAGGAGAGCATTTTGGTTCTACTGGGTATGGCGAGATCCATGCTTTTGTGCATGTGTTCATACAGTGCATTGGTGTATGATTCAGTGGTCATACAACTATTCTCCATTTGCATGGGTGCCGTGAAGTTAGCCACCTCTGTTTTTAGGAGCCCAAAGTTAGCTGTGGAGAAGTTTTTCATGGTGGTTACCTTTGTGGGGGGGATGTGAATTTCCAAGGAAATTAGTTTGTGGTCAAATCTAACCAGGGAGGAGCTGATTATTGATGTAGAGCAACAGTCGCCCATGTTAGTAATGACCAGGTCAAGGATGTTGCTACCTCTAGTGGGGTTAAGAACAAGCTGGTCCATGGCATTGGAATTAATGAACTCCAGGAAACATTGGGCAAGTGTAATGGTACATGAGTAGTTTTCCCAGTTAATGGAGGGGTAGGTGAAGTCACCTAGTAAGAGTGTGTTAGGGTGGACCCTAATATTCTCCAGGGTGCTTAGGAACATGGAGTGTGAGTCTTGGGACATGGTTGGGGACCTATAGCAGGCTACGACCTGAATCGCTGTCTTACCCAATATTAGCTGCACCTGAAGTATCTCTGATGCATTATGTTGGGCTACCAGTCTGGAGGTGTGCACATCCTTTATGAATATGGAAACATCACTGACTTTGGAGCTTCGGTTAAAGTTCTGGGTCTGAAAGGTGTCGAATGAGTTATAGCCTGGTAGTGCAGGAGTGCTTTCTGCTGCCTTGAACCAGTCTCTGTTACAGCAGAAATGTTGACATTCCCCATTTTAAGAAGTACTTCAAGCAAGTGCACTTTGAGATTTAGACTTCTAGCGTTCAGCAGCATGACCCTCTGACTGCATTTGTTTGTAGCTGTTACGGTGGTAATTTGGTCTTTGGAACACCGCCTAAAAAGACACTATAGGGGTGGCAAGAGCCTTGGCCAGAATCCGGAAGCCCAGAGGTGACAGATGCAGGCCATCTCTGGCAAAGCATCGAAGTCTGTCAATCATGTCATCCCAGGCATTTACTTATGTTATATCTCATGAATTTCTGTTAATAGTCTTGATTACTGTGTTCACCTGTCTTAACAGATTTCTAACATTTTGGGTCTTATTTACTTTCTTTAATCTATTTCTTTCATAGATCTTAATATGTCTATCCATCTCTATTAAATCAGTCACCTCTTCCCTTAGATCATTTTTTCTAAACTGAGAGCACATTCTTTGCTCTGTGTTTCCTGTAGGCATTATAGAGAAAGTTCCAGAATGTCTTTTTGTGATATAGCCTCTTCAGCTGCAACCTGTCATCTGCTGCTCTTTCAGATGGGAACTCATTGGCCAATCACTCCACAACATTCCCAATGTTAGAATTGCCACTGTTTCCTGCTCCATCCCTTGTTATGCAACTCCAGATGAACTTCTGTACTGATTTTCTGCTGGAAGCTCCAGAGTATCATCATGTGGCAAGTCCCCAAACGCTTCTCATTCCACCTGTTTCTGCTTAGTTTGGGGATTCATTGTTCCATCATGCTGTGACATTGCTTGAGTTGGATTTCCTACACGATATAACTTCAGTTTCTATTTCTTTAACTTCTTCATTGCTAGTATTATTTTCTACTTTCTGTTTTTATTTTCTTATGTTTTCTATTGTGAAATTTTCCATATCCGGGTGCCTTTGCCTGTATTTCTTTTCAAATATATTTGGTGCTCCTCTTTTTGTATTGAGTAGTTTTGCTTTCTCCTTTGGGTAAATATTGTACCATATTAAATCACTTCTTTCCCATGTCTATACTTCTTCTTCAGATGTCTCCCACTCCACTTATTTCTTCTTACTTTGGGGACACATTGTTCCATCATGCTGTGACATAACCTGTGTTAGACTTTCTACACTAAATTCTTCACTTTGCAGGTGTTCCATAACTTCAACTCCTCTTTGTTTAACTTCTGCTTTACTAATCTCCTGTTCTACCTTCCCCTTTGTGATCTTATTTTTTCTATTGTGAAATTTTCCATATATTGGTGCCTTTGCCTGTATTTCTCTTCAAGTATCCTTGAAGGTGCTCTTTTGTGTTGATCAGTTTGACTTTCCCCATTTAATAAATACTGCACCATATCAGATCTCTCTTTCTTTCCTATGTGCATGTTACTTTTTTGTACCTTTCAAAAATCTCTAGGTTTTGTTCTTTATATTTTCACACTTCCTCAGTCACTTCTTTTTCAAAATGGCCCAATATTTCTTGATCTGTATAATGCTTTTCATGAATGTGTTGTACTAGTGAACATAAATTTGCATTTGAAGCTTTTGACAGTTTTTCTTGTGCATGTATTTTGTATTTTTCTTTCTTTTAATTTCTCTCTCTTAATCTTTTTGAATATCTTCTACCTGGAAATTCCTGGCTTCTTGCATAATAATAACAATACATCATTTCTTTCTTATCCTCAATAATCCACTCCATCATCTTTATGGCTCTTTTTTGGCCTGTCAGTTTTTGTGGACTACTGCTTTTTTCTACAACAGGGGACCATCCTACCCCAGAGCCTGACCTACCCCTTTTTTTTTAATTTCTCCAAGTATTTTGGGCTTCTAGTAACATGACGGGAATGGACCCCATTCCTAAGTCAAAGTACGATTAAAGTTCATGGAATTAGTATTGTTTCAATCTTTGATGTCAGCCAGAAGTGCTCTTTGCAGTGCCCATAATGTGCCCAATAATGACTCCTTTTGCAAATTGTATGGAGTTACATGTAGTGGTAACATATCTAAATACGACTGTAGATTCATTTTTATAAGACGAGCTGCTTCTACTACTATTGGAACTGTCTGGGTATCTTTTTTCCACATTGCTCTCATCTCTGCCTGCAAATCCTGATATTTTATGACTTTGTGTCTGTCTGTAGGCAAGATACTGTAGTCACTGGATGTGGCGATTTCAATGATCAATGCTACTTTTGTCTTCTTTTCTTGGACCATAAATATCCGTTTTTTTAGTATCTGTCTTTTGAACTGCTGGTAATTGCTGATCCCATGCGATATAAACATCATAATTTTCTATGATGCTTTGTGTCTCATGTTTCCAGTGTTTTTCAGCCACTTCGATACCATAATGTTTGCACAATCCCCAGTGCAACAGTCTTGCCATATTATTATGCCTTTCAGTATACAGTCCCTCTGCTATTAGTATGTCGCAGTCAACAATGAGGTTTGCAACTGTTTCCAATTCTGTTTTATAAAACCTACATTTGTCTGTTTCTTCCACATGTTCAATGGACTTTGTAAACCAATGTGTATGTAGCCTACTATCTTAGTCTGCTAATACTAACCTTAGATCTCTTGGTTTGAATTTGCCTCCCCTGTTCAGTCACCCTGGAATATCCCCCTTTGAATTTTTATCCCTGGAATAGTAATGTGTCCGTTATCATGGCTTAATTGCAAAGTGGTCTGCCACTGTTTCATGGTCACTGTAATGTAGTTAAGTGTAGGGGTGTATCTTATACATTTTTAAGCACTCTTTTATCCATGAATGTGGGATACTATCAAATGCTTTTTTCCCCATTTTACAGTTCTTCACTATGACTTTATTTAACAACAAATGGTCTTTTGTTCTATATAACTTTCTTTTATTGCCCTTTTGTTCTATTGCCATAATTGAGTTTTCAACTAAATGACTATAAACTCTGTTGGCATCAATTCCAGTGAAATCTAGGTGCTTAGGATTTCCCTCTCTCTTCCCCCCTTGGCTGACCTGGTGTGACTTAGTTTGAACTCTACGTTTACCTACAAAACAGAGTCTACAGGAGTGCAATTGGTCACCATAACAAAATCAGTTTCTCTCAGCATTTAAGCAGATTGAACCTACAAAACGGAGTCTACTGGACTGCAGTTGGTCACCATAACAAAATCAGTTTCTCTCAGCATTTAAGCAGATTGAACTCTACATTTACCTACAAAACGGAGTCTACAGGACTGCAATTGGTCACCATAACAAAATCAGTTTCTCTCAGCATTTAAGCAGATTGAACTCTACATTTACCTACAAAACAGAGTCTACAGGACTGCAATTGATCACCATAACAAAATCAGTTTCTCTCAGCATTTAAACAGATTGAACTCTACATTTACCTACAAAACGGAGTCTACAGGACTGCAGTTGGTCACCTTAACAAAATTCAGTTTCGCTCAGAATTTAAGCAGATTGAACTCTACATTTACCTACAAAACAGAGTCTACAGGACTGCAATTGGTCACCATAACAAAATCAGTTTCTCTCAGCATTTAAGCAGATTGAACTCTACATTTACCTACAAAACGGAGTCTACAGGACTGCAGTTGGTCACCATAACAAAATCAGTTGCACACAAAAACATTTGTTAAGCTTTCACTTACAGTGCTGTGTAATTAAGCAGGTCACCATTTTGGTCAGCCATAGGGCTCTTTTTTCTACTTGAGTGTTTGCCTCCTTCCCCTGTCCGTTTACTTAAGAGCTATAATACTTACCTTATAGCTTTAGGACACCTTAGGAAACCTTATAAAGTGCAATAGCCCCACTACGTTTGCCCTCGCTACGCTCGAGCTTTCTTCGCTCCTCTCCCTGCCCCCAATTCCCTCCCGCCCCCAGTAGCTCTAAATTTAAAGCACTATAGCCACTCCCCCACTTTCTAGATCCTATCTGCTTTCATCTGGGATAATTCCTCCCACCCCCATTCTTCTACCTACATTTTAGTAGCACCTATTAGCTTTCATCTGGCATTCTTCCCATCCCCCTTCCAGTACCTTTACTTCACCACTCTATCTTCTGGTGTTGCATCACCAGGTAAAACAGTTCCTTAACACACTAGCTGAATCAAAAATAATGATATATTCCTCTTTACTACCCCTCTTGTTCGCACCATACCTCCTTACCTTGTATGAAAACCAGTTTCTCACGGGATTTCAGGTCCCGAAAGGAAATACTATCACCCCAGCTGTAAATCCTCCCACCTTCAACCATACGTACAGTACCAGGTCCTATCCAACATCTTGTTCAGTCTGTCAACATCTCAACCCTAGGCACATTAGCTCTAGATCCAAACACTACCACAAACAAATAAACAAATTCCTGAAGTTCATCACCAAGTATAGACTTAACCTAATACTTGGTGGTGATATTCACCCCAACCCTGGCCCACCCACTTCAGATACACATACCCCCTCTACTTGCAATCTAAGCTACAAACCTACAATTAATAGGCCAACTAACTCTCTCCTAGCCTGTCATGTCAATATTAGAAGCATTAATAACAAGGTACATAAATTGCATGCACTTCTGGATGTCCACTCCCCTGAGATTCTCTGTTTATCTGAAACCTGGTTAAAACCTAACACTACAGACAATGAAGTGTTACCACCAGGGTACAACATGCACAGGCTAGATCGTGCTTCCAGGAAGGGGGGTGGGGTAGCTGTACTCTATAAATTTGAGTTGAATGTCACCATAGATGTAATACAACCACCTCAGATTAATAACTCAGAGATTCTTGCCACCAAATTGCAACTTAATAAAAATAAATGCATTAATATCATCTGTATGTATATTCCCCCAGGTAACAATATATCTACACATGAAGATATCCTGCACTGGCTGTCATGTCACTACCCCCAAGAAACCCTACTACTTGGAGACTTTAATATAGACTGGGCCACCTGTTCCTCAGAATCCCCAACCATCCATATTAACCTGCATGCATTTACACAAATCATATCCACCCCTATCAGGATAGGTAAACCCAACCAAAAAGAAAGCATACTTGACTGGGTACTCATAAATAGTCACCCCCAACTGTACACCTCTGGTACCCTCCCTGATGGCCTAAGCGATCACCTTCTCACATATGTAATTAAGCACAAAGCCATTAATTCCCAACAACCCTTACTCAGAAAGGTTAGAAACAATAAAAACTTTGACCCTGCCAAATTCCAACAAGAACTAAACTCATGTAATTGGTCTATTCTAAAACACCTCCCCTTAGAGGAAGAAGTGGCATACTTTAACAACAAATTCCTTGAGATCCTTGATTTGCATGCACCTGTTCATTCAAAGAGAACAAAGGCAAAAATGGCACCATGGCTTTCTAAAGAGTCTAAACTCAAAATTACCCTTAGAAACAAAGCATGAGCTTTATGGCGTTCTTCTAATGACCCCCAAGATCACATTAAATACAGGCAATCCAGGAAAGAAACTAAAAAATCCATTTTACAAGACAAAAAACAATACTACTGTAATTTACAGACAGTAAATCAAAATAACCCTCAGAAGTTTTGGGCAAGTTTAAATAATCTACTATATCCTGGACATACTTCAACCCCAGTCCCTGATGCTACTATTGATAAAACTCCTGAAGATGTTTCTGACAGTTTTAACCAATTTTTTACTGAGACAATTCAAGCCCTAGCTAGCCAACTGCCTCCTAGCTCCCCTGGTCCTGAAAGTACCACCCCTAGAAACCTCCTCACATTCAGCTTCCAACCAGTCACCACTTCACTTATCCGTACCTTGATCAAAAAAATAAAACCCACTACACTTTCTGCTGATCAACTCCCTGCCAAGTATTTACAAAAATCAGCTGATGCTATTACTTACCCCATCTCAATACTAATCAGTCGATCCATAGTAGAAGCTAAAATTCCCACCATCTGGAAAATATCCTATGTAATCCACTTCACAAAGAAGGCAGCTCTGCTGAATTCTCCAATTATAGGCCAATAGCTATACTCTCTCCACTTGCAAAGATTATGGAAAAATTTATTCATAGACAACTTATGTACCACCTAATCTAGAATCACCTTATGGCAGACAAAAAAGCATGGCTTCCGTTCTCATCACAGCACTACTTCAGCCCTCCTAGCCTTTACCAACACTATAAACCATAATCGCAACAATAATTATATATCCTCAGCCCTCTTTTTGGATCTTTCCAAGGCATTCAGTATGGTTGATCACCAACTTTTAATCCACACCCTGCAAACATTCTGTCTAGATAGTAGAGCCCTTCAATGGTTTCAATCCTACCTGAATGGTCGACAGCAGGCTGTCCTCTGGCAGAACAAACTCTCTAATCTTCTACCTAACACCCTCAGAGTACCACAAGGCTCTATACTAGGGCCCTTGCTGTTCTCCATCTTCATTAACGACCTTTATACTGTCATCCCAAAAGTCAGCTGTATCCAATATGCTGATGACTCTACTCTCATTTGCTCAGCCACATCTCCAATAGAGTTATGGTCAGCTACCCAGACCACCTTTAATACAATAGAAAACTGGCTTTCTGAACGACATCTGATCCTAAATCCCAAAAAAACTAAAATGCTGTTATTTTCACCAACACGTAGGTCTACCGCTTTCACCTTTACCATAAATTCAAATGATGGCACAGTAATCTCCCCTGACCCCTCTACAAAACGATTAGGTGTCATCATAGATAATAATCTAAAATTCGACCTACATGTTAAACAAACTATCAAAACCATCAATAAAAAACTAGGATCACTTTACAGAATAAAAATCTTCCTAACCCCTCCAGCTAAAATTGCCATAGCTCGCTTTCACCTTCTTTCAACCCTTCTGTATGCATCCCTTCTACTCTCGAATTTAAACAAGACTGTCCTTAACAAACTCGCATTTTGCTACAACCACATTGCCAGGTTTGCCACTGGGCTGCCTTTTAGGACTCATCATTGCATCAATCTAAATCAGCTTGGGTGGCTTGAACTACCTAGCCTAATCCACTATAACCAACTGATTATGGCCTATTTAATCCTCTATAATCCGGACAATACTCCTGCACTTAAAAATATTATCACCCGCTATAACAATCCTAGACCGCTTCGATCCTCTAACAAACTACTAATTCAGACTAGCAAAGTTAATAACACAGCCGGTGACTCTCTCTTTGCAAACTCTGTAAGTAGACCCTGGAACTCTCTTCCAGCTGATATTACTTTACTTTCTACCTTAGGTCAATTTAAAACTAGACTCAAACAACATTTGGCACTTAACTGGCTATGTCAGTGTATCAAGCCTGGCTAACTCTCTCTAGAATGTGTAAAATATGTTAACCAGTTTATTGTGTAATTTAATTTAATCCTGAGTTACGCTCGGGATTAACTCTAACCTGTGGAACTTGTTTAACTTGCTTACTTATGTAATCACTGTAAATAGTCTGTAATATGTAATGCTGGTATTATGTAATGCTGTATCTGCTTACCCTTGGAGCTTTTCTCCCCAGGCCTCCGCTGAAAATGGACATGCATCCAGTTGGACTATCCCGGTCAACAAATGAAAAATAAAAAATAAAAATAAATAAAAATAAAATAGTTTATACATCGTTGGAAGGCAAGTTATTGGTCTATAAATTTTAGGGTAGCTTGCAGGT
This sequence comes from Protopterus annectens, assembly GCF_019279795.1. Taxonomy (NCBI): domain Eukaryota; kingdom Metazoa; phylum Chordata; order Ceratodontiformes; family Protopteridae; genus Protopterus; species Protopterus annectens. Next base: position 1,575,338,931 of record NC_056726.1, on the reverse strand, counting down.
TCACTCTTAAGTAGGAGCATTGGTTTTCCTGTTGTTAGCCAGGTTGGTGTCTGTTCGGGATGTGCATAATAAATAGTTCTTACTCATGGCTAAATCTTCGTGCAAAGATGTTAATACTTTTAACCAGAAGTTAGGTACTGCATCTGGGCCTGGGGTTTTCCAATTAGAGATTTTTCTTAACTTTATTTCAATGTCTCTGGCTGTTACTTCATCCCATTTCATATCTTTCACCTTTGAACTTCTTATTCTTTCTTTTACTTCTTCTATCCTTTTAGCATATTTGTTATGTCCACAGGATCTTCATAGTTACTTCTCCAAAATGTATCTATTTCTGTTTTTGGTGGTCTTTCAATTCCTTTTACCTTGTTTCCCATTTCCCTATAAAACATTTTTGGGTCATCAATAAATTGCTTATTTTGAACTGTTCCTTTATATTTATGTGTGTATCTTGTAAGTTTTCCAGCCTGTGCTGAGATTTAGTTTGTTATTTGCGACAGTGCATGCTAGAGCCTGGTCTTTTCTAATACTGTGCATTGCTTTTATCACATCGATATTTCTAAGTTATTTTTGTTGATCTGTTTCCTCTTCTATACTCTTCTAACAGTGGCACTTCTTGTCTTAATTGCTTTATAGTTTTATCTATTCGATGCTTCCATGATGGTATTCGATTTCTCCCTTTCCTTTCCCTCACTACCCTGTGTTCTTGTGGTAGAACTTTGTCAGTTATTAATTTAGCTGCACAGTAATATATCCTGTTTACTTCTGTTATATTGCATGGATCTCTATGGACAGTCCTAATTACTGTATTTATTTATTTTACCAAACTTTTGACTTTTTGTTTTTTATTGACCTTCTGCAGTCTATTTCTTTCATTGATCTTAATATGTCTATCTATCTCTATTAAATCAAGCAACTCTAGCAACTCTTCTCTTAGCTCATTTTCTTCTAAACTGAGGCAACTACTCCCATTGTAGGTATGTTTCTGTATCTCGAGGATTCTACGCTGTAATTTTTTCCAGTCCTCGCTGTAATGCACATACCAGGATTGGGCACTTTTTGATGCTTATACGGCTTCACATTAGAACGACGAAAACGCATTTTATCGAATGCGTTTTCGTCTACACATGTAGGGCAAACAGGCAAAACAGCAAAGCGGCTGTTCAGCTAATTCTTTTCCTGGGAAAGAAGTCACTTGACCACTTCATTGCTTTGCCTATTCTGGAGTGTAGTGTGGTCCCTTGTCCGGTATAGCTACCGGGTGTGATTGTGCAACAGTTACTGACCTTCGGGTTAGGGTGTGGGTTAAGGTAAGTGCATATGTGTGAAAGTGTTTGTTTTTTATTTTGCATTCGATGTATGGTTGAGTTACGTGTATGTGTGTGTTTTTAGCTGCTTACTTTTGTTTTGGGGGGGTAGGATTAGCGTTAAGGTAAGTGTGTTTTTGTTTGGAACTGTTTATATAAATGTGCGAGAGTTACTGACCTTAGGGTTAGGGTGCGGGTTAAGGTAAGTGCATATGTTTTAAAATGTTTACTGTTTTTTTTTTTTGCTAGATGTATGGTTGGGTTACGTGGATATGTGTATTTAGTTGTTTACTGTTTTTTTGGGGGGGGTATAATTAGGGTTAGGGTATGTGTGTATGTGTTTGGAAGTGTTTAATGTTTTTTTGGGGGGGTTGGAACAGCGATTTCTTTCCCTAGGAAAGAAATCGCTGTTCTGTGGTTTTGACATTTTCAGAGTTCGCTGAGTATGTGTCGATGTACCCAGCTGTCTTTTTATTTTTTAACATATTTCTGTCGATGGTACATGTTATATAAAATACAGTCTATATGTTAGTGTTGTCTTTGTGAAGGTACTCACCAAGACTTGAAGATAAATTCAGTTCCAGCAATACTACTCTCTTTTACTTGTTGATTTCATCATCTCTCCATTTGGACCTCTAGATTTTTTTAGTTTTATTTCTCCAAGTCTTTTGGATTTCTAATACCATGACAGGAATGGACCCGATTTCTAAGTCAAAGTATGATTAAAGTTTATTAAATTAGTATCATTTTGATCCTTGATGTTAGCCAAAAGTGCTCTTGGCATGATTGCAATTTTTTTCTTTTTTTAATTTCTCCAAGTCTTGTTGGTTTCTAATACCATGACGAGAATGGACCCCATTCCTAAGTCAAAGTATGATTAAAGTTCATGAAATTAGTATTGTTTCAATTTTTGATGTCAGCCAGAAGTGCTCTTCGCAGCACCCGCAGTGTGCCCAGTAATGACTGCTTCTGCAATTCGTATGGGCTTACATGTATTGGTGACATATCTAAATACGATTGTAGATTCTTTTTTTATAAGACCTATTGCTCCTACTACTATTGGAGCTGTCTGGGTATTTTTCTTCCACATTGCTCTCGTTTCTGCCTGCAAATTCTGATATTTTATGACTTTGTGTCCATATGCAAGATGCTGTAGTCACTGGGTATGGCGATTTCAATGATCAATGCTATGTTTTGTCTTCTTTTCATGGACCATTATATCCGGTTTTCTAGCATCTATCTTTTGAACTGTTGGTAATGGGTGATCCCATGTGATGTAGACCTCATCATTTTCTATGATGTTTTGTGGCTTATGCTTCCAGTGTTTTTCACCTACTTCAGTACCATAATGTTTGCACAATCTTCAGTGCAATAGTCTTGCCACATTATTATGCCTTTCAGTATATAGTCCTTCTGCTATTAGTATTTCACAACAACCAACTGTTTCCAGTTCTGTTGTACAAAACCTACATTTGTCTGTTTCTCCCACATGTTCAATGGACTTTCTAAACCAATGTGTACATAGCCCAATTTCTTGGGCAGCCAATATTAACCTTTCATCTCTTGGTTTGAATTCGTCTCTCCTTAACCATTCTTGCATTCGATCCTAATCAACATGAGGTTCTTCCAGAAGTTTTCTATACTTGTAACTATATTTATGTTTGTCTTTTCGGCTTTTCCCGGTTAGAAGTTGCCACAGTGGAACTTTGGTCCACTAATGATTGGCAGTAGATTTTTTTTTTTATGGTGCCGAGTTGCCAGCCCAACTTTCAGCGAAGGCACGCCCATTCACACATGTCTTTCAAATGCCACTCGACCCCGGGGAGGACATGCAGACTCCACACAGAAGGCACTCCAGCTGAGAATCGAACAGGAAAACCTCTTGCTCTGAGGCAACAATGCTACCGCTGCACCATGCATTTTCCATATTTCTTGCCTTCTCATCTGGTCCTTTACCTTAAATTCTTTCTTTTGTTTTTTGGCGCATTCAGTTGCTGCCTGATATTTATCTACTTCTGGTTTGATTTCCATTCCTGCTTGATGCCAATATGCTTCTGCTAGACTAAGCAGAGAAGTCATCTTAGATTTATTCTCCTTGTAGGTTCATAGGCTCATAGGTGTGTACTAGGCTAATGGCCCTGGAGCCTTTACAAGCCTAGCCAATAGGAATATCCTGGCATCATGCCACCTGACCTTAGTCCAGAGTACCTCTGTCGAGTAGAGTCACTGAAGTGATCCCGCGGTGAATTTTCTATTTCCCATCCACTCATGACAATTTCTCTTGAAGAGGGCCAGTGAGGTGCTCTCTTTGACATGTATGGGGAGTCTATTCCATAGCATGGGCATTCTGTTGGTTATGAACCTGTCCCTCCAGCTTGTTTTGTTGATTGTGGTAATGAGGTTGAGGTCTCTGGAGCATGTGGTGTGGAGGGATTGGGATTTCTTTAGATGTAGCATTTCTAACAGAGAGTATTATAAATCATTTGGTGAGGATGAGACATACTTCTTGTTTCCTGTCTAATCTATACAACATGTTTTGGGGTCAGTCAGTCACTCCAAAACTGTAAGTTAGGACAGGAAGAGCAAATTGGTTAAAAGCTTGAATTTTGTTCCTAGATGTCAACACTGTTTTAGGATTAATTTACATCTTCTAAAGTATTCCTTATTAAGTCTTGTTTGCATTTGTTCATGTTTTATTGTTGTTCCTTCATCAATTCCCAAATATTTATACACTCCCTCTTGCTCAAGTTCTTTTTTTAGTGTTGCAGTTTTCCTGCTTTAAAGGTTGTTTTTGCACATTTATCAAGACCAAATAACATTCTTATGTCATTTGAAAAAGTTTTGACAACTTGCAGTTGTGCTTTCAGTTCCTCATTTTATAAGCTATACAGTTTTAAATCATCGACAAAGACAAGATGAGAAGTCTTTACACTTTGTTGTTTTCTAAGAGCCAAATTATTGCCATGACCTAAGCTGTTAAGTAGAGAGCTTAATGGATTAAGGGCAAGACAGAATAACTGCGGTGACAGAGAGTCACCCTGGAATATCCCCCTTTGAATTTTTATCCCTGGAATAATAATCTGTCCTTTATCATGGCTTAATTGCAGAATGGTCTGCCACTCTTTCATTGTCACTGTAATGTAGTCGATCAGTTTTTAAGCACTCTTTTATCCATGAATGTGGGATACTATCAAATGCTTTTTTATAGTCAATCATGCCATACTTAGATTATTCCCCTTTTTACATTTCTCCGCTAATACTTTACTTAACAACAAATGATCCTTTGTTCCATATGACTTTCTTTTATTGCCATTTTGTTCTGCTGCCGTAATTGAGTTTTCTTCTAAATGACTATAAACTCTGTCGGCATCAGTTCCAGTGTAGAGTTTATATGTTGTCGGAAGGCAAGTTATTGGTCTATAGTTTTTGGGGTAGCTTGCAGGTTCATTCTTTAAGTAGGAGCATTGTTTTTCCTGTTGTTAGCCAGGTTGGTGTCTGTTTGTGGTGCGCATATTAATAGTTCTTACTCATAGCTAAATCTTCGTGCAAAGATGTTAATACTTTTAACCAGAAGTTAGGTACTGCATCTGGGCCTGGGGTTTTCCAATTAGAGGCTTTTCTTAACTTCATTTCAATCTCTCAAGCTGTTACTTCATCCTATTTCATATCCTGTACCTTTAAACTTCTTATTATTTCTTTTACTTCTTCTATCCATTTAGCAACTTTGTTATGTTCCACATGATCTTCATAAATACGTCTCCAAAATGTATCTATTTCTTCTTTTTTGGTGGTCTTTCAATTCCTTTTACCTTGTTTCCCGGTTCTCTTTAAAACTTTTTTGTCATCAATAAATTGCTTATTTTGTACTTTTTCCTTTATATTTATCTGCATATTTTCTAACTTTTTTGCCTGTGCTCAGATTTTTAGTTTATTTGCGATAGTGCATGATAGATCCTGGTTTGTTCTAATACTGTGCATTTCTTTTATTACGTCTATCTTTCTTAGTATTTTTGTTGATCTGTTTCCTCGACTATATACTTCTAACAGTGACACTTCTTGTCTTAATGGCTTTATAGTATTCGTTATTCTCCCTTTTTTAATTTCTCCAGTCTTCTGGGTTTCTAATACCATGATGGGAATGGACACCATTCCTAAGTCCAAGTATGATGTATGAAGGTAGTGATATGTCATCAATCATACTCAAATCTTTTTGAGGTAGATATGAATAAAATAGGACCAGTTGATTAAGTAATCAACTGATTGATTTATTAAGTAAGGACAAAGGGGAAAAATGTTAATCTAGCTGTAGAAAGTTAGAGAAAATAATAAAAAATATGTTAAAAATCATGAGGCAAAAGCAGCAAGACTACTTTCAGAATTAAATGCAGTGTATTAGATAATGTTTACTGGTATGAATGACATTTTTATGTTTGTGCATTTGGGGATTGGTTGCTTTGGAAGTGTGAGATACTTTTACAGTTTGTCATTTTATTTTATAGTGACGCTATTTAGGGACTGTTTCATTCATTAAAACAGATTTAGTTGACTTTCCTGACATGAAAATAAGGGCATCAACAATGAATCTGGCAGTCGGTGCAGCAGGTAAAGGCTGTGAGCTGCAGTTCCTTTGGCACAAAGTTTGATTTTTTTCAGTCCTCATTTGCCTACCGCATGACCTTGAGCTAGTCACTTAACTAGATATTGCTCCTAGGTTGCCCAGAAAAGAAATCATATATGTAGTAGGTGTACTTGGTTAACATATTATTAGAGTTCAAAATATTGTTGAATTTTATCAATAGGAAATACAGTTATTTTAATGCTCAGTCTGATATGTTTACATTTATCACACACTTTTCACAATTTGCTCATTATGTGTATATAATTTTCAGAGTGAGCACAGTATGCGTATAGGATTTTCACAATATGCACAGCATGTATATATGATCAGATAGACTTTACAGTGTCGCTCACAACTGACACTATCCAGCCATAAGCTTGAAAAGAGGGGTGACAAGTTCATTGTGACATGTTGGCCAAAATGAGTAACATTACTATATGACTGGACAACTAGTACATGTTACTTAATGGGATCCAATATATAAAAAAAATCAGGATTCAGGTATATGAGTTATTTAATGATAAATAATCATGTAACGTGAAATAAAAATGATACTAACAAGGGTATTGCATTTTTTATTTAGGGAAACAACAGTTACAAAAGACATGATTTAATGCATGTCAGGACTTGTGGGGAGTAATATAAGTCGTAGCTAATTTGTATAAGTGTAATAAGAACAGTAGAAAAGGTAGACGTATATACAGGGTAAATGCAAATGGCTGTTATATGCAGCGTAATTCATGGATGTTAAATCTTGACCTCTCTAGCCCTCTTTAAGAGGGACCTGGATGACTGGATAGGAAACAGAAAGTACACTCCTGGGATCCCTACTGTGCCCCTGCTTGACAGGGGAAACAGGTGCTGACTTTGTGAGAATGTGCAAAATTCTTAGCTAGGCTTATAAGGTCCTCCGGGCCAATAGTCTAGTATCATCCTATGAACCTATGATCCTTTTTGACACAAAGTTGAACAGACAAGTATTTATAAAGTTAATACAGGTACATGAGAGAAAAGGAAGAAAGTGTGATACAAATATTGCACAGTTATTGCAGGTAGCAAAATAAAATTAAAGACTACCAAACATTGACTGGGAAAACTACTCAAGCCCAAACACCCTCGCCCAACGGTTCCTTGAATTTATAAACACTAACGCAATGGAACAACTGGTCACCACTACCACAAGAGGGAACAACATATTGGACCTGGTCATCACCAACATGGGGACTCTATGTTCCACACCAGAGGTAAACCCCTCATTGGTAACATCAGACCATAAACAAATTTCCCTGGACATCCATATCCCGTCCCCACCCCCAGCCAAGGAAATCACTGTAAAGAATTTCCCAAAAGCCAACTTTGCACTTCTCAAGACTGAGGTGGAATCCTTCAAAGCCCCTGGGCCAGAGGATAATACAGCCCAATCCACAGAATCATTTACAAATGCATTCTATGAGCTCCTGCAGGAATGCATGGATCATGCTATCCCAAATAAAACCAAGACTCACTCCTCCAAAAGCAGGAGACCAGTCTGGTGGACCCCGGCCATAAATAAGCTATACAACAGAAGGAGGAAGCTACTACATGACAGAGCAAAATCCCAAAAAGGGAAGGCATCTCTGATCAGTATTAGCAAGAAACTTCGATCCCTCATAAAATCATCAAAGGCCAGTTTTGAAAGAAAAATTGCCCTAGACACTAAAGATAATCACAAGGCCTTCTTTAGTTATGTCAGAAACATGGGCGGAAACTCCCAGATATGCTCTGAATTGTTGCATAACAGTACAAAATATACCGAACCTACAGACATAGCCAACATCCTGGCAGACAGATTCAGCGCAAACTTCTCCCCCTTCCCCCCCAAAGGAGCAAACGCCTATCCCAACTGAATGTAACCTCCCTGACATCACAAATGCACAGGTGAATGCTGCCCTCTCCAAAGCAAAAAAACACAGCATCTATGGGACCGGACGGTGTCCCAGGCTGTGTCTTAACACGAGCTCCAAGAAGAACTGAACCCTCACATTAAGTCACTGTTCAAATTTAGCCTTACTACAGGATATGTACCCAAAGAATGGCATACAGCTACAGTGGTCCCACTCCACAAAGGTGGTGCCACAATGGACCCCGGAAACTATCGCCCCATAAGCCTGACTAGTCTGGTCTGTAAAGCTGTGGAGCATATTATCATGGGACTCATAAACAAAGACATTGGGAGCCTCCAGACACTGGACCCTACCCAATTCAGCTTTGTTAAGGGCAGATCTTGCCTCTTAAACCTAGTTGATTTCTTTGAAACAGTTACCAAAGCCATAGATGAGGGCAAGGTAGTCCACACAGCCTACCTGGACCTCACAAAAGCCTTCGACACAATACCCCACTCGGGCATCATAAATAAGCTTACCAGCTTAAATATCAACCCCTATATCACAAGATGGGTTGCAAACTGGCTCAGATGGTCAGAATTGCAGGTGCCATGTCCGAATCCAAACCAGTTACAAGTGGTGTCCCACAGGGCTCAGTTCTGGGACCTCTCTTGTTCGGTATATACTTCTCTGAGGTTCAGGCTAACACGGGGATATTATGGCTGACAAAGTTCGCAGATGACTGCAAACTGGGGGCCATAATTGAATCTCCAGCTGACACAGGCATCCTCCAAAAGGGTCTCACAGAGACGGATGCTTGGTGCCAGAGCCACGGCCTCAAGCTAAATGCTAAAAAGTGCATAGTCATCCCCTTTGGGAAAAACAAGGTGCCCACAAATTACCACATAGGTGGTAATCCATTAAGTACGGAAGAAGTAATTAGAGATTTGGGGACCAACGTAGATAGTAATCTCTCCTTTGAAAACCACGCCGCCAAACTGGTTAGAAAGACCTTCTATATAGCCCACCTTATCATGAAAGGGTTTGCATCTAGATCAAGAGAGGTCATTGTGCCCCTCTACTCATCAGGCCCATAATTGAATACAATGCCCCTTTTGGGATGTACCTTACCCGACACCTGCAGCAACTGGAGAGGCCCCAAAAGTACCTCACCAAGAGGATCATGGGCTACAAACAGATGTCCTATGCAGCTCGACTAAAGAAACTCCAGCTCTACTCAGTTGCTTACCGCCTACTCAGAGACGAACTATGCCTGATGTACAAAGCCATGTCAAACCCAGAATTAATGGACATGCTCCACCTCAAAAAATCCAAGTCCCTTAGAGCTACACGCTCCAGGGACCTAAACCTCAGCACAAAAATAAATAGGACATGCTGGAGGGACAGATTCATTGGAATAGAATCCCAATTCATGTTAGACATAGCCCCTCGCTGACCCTCTTCAAGCGAAATTTGGACGCGTGGATGGGAAATCGCAAATTCACCCCTGGGATCTCTCCTGTGTCCCTGCTAGACAGAGGCACAGTAAACTAATCTTAAAAGGGTACCTTCTGTGACCTACTTTACAGAGGCACAGTAGGCTAATCTAATAGCGAGGCGGAAGCCAAATACACTCTGGCTAGGCTTATAAATGCCCTAGGGCAGATAGCCTAGTATCTACCTATGAACCTATTATTTGAGTAAACATTATCAAGCTGCATATGTCTCTCATGCTAAAGGAGCTTATAGCTCACTATTGGCATGGACAACCAATCTATTTCTAGTTTGGGGAAGATTTAAAAAAATGCACTTAGCCGTAGCAGTCATCATTCTGTGTAGGACCTTAATAATGAGGATGGTGCAAAATAGGTAATAATGAATTAGTAACAATAATAATAGTTTGTGCATGTATATAAATACATAGAGTGAGTGCTTCCACTCAAGCACTTAAGCCAGTAAGTTTGTTTGTTTGTGTCTTTCGGCTTTTCCCGGTTAGGGGTCACCACAGCGGAACTCCGGTCCGCTAATGATTGGCAGTTGATTTTTACGTACCGGCTTGCCAGGCCTGACTCACAACCTTCAACAAAGGTACGCCCATTCACGCATGTCTCCACGCAGAAGACGCTCTAGCTGAGAATCGAACCGTAGGTGCATTTCTAAATTAGTATGCAGTTTTCCCTGCACCTCATGTCTATCCTACTGAGTTATTTCTCAATGCAGATATGAGGATAAAAATAACCAGGTGGTTGTCTATTACAACTTTGACTCAGGTCTCTAGTATCCACTGTCTTACATATCTAAAGGTTGATTTTGTAGCTTAATGAATTAATAAAAAAGGAGAACTGTTCACACACACACACACACACACACGCACACACACACACACACACACACACACACACCAACTGGTATAATGTAACTGTCAGAATGGATTTCTATATTGCAGATGTTGCTTATAGGCAGGCTAAGCCAGAAAACATATTTGTATTCTGTCACACATGATGCTACAATTGTGTATTCCAGGTTTCGATAAGACGACACAAATCTGCTTTGTCTGTTATTATGAAATATTGCTTAACTAGGAGAGAATAGTTGAGCTTTGTACTTAAAAGGTGCAGTGTGAACATAAGGCACTGTCAAAAAATACTTTAATAGACTGCCATTCTGCTTGTAACCTTGGACATACCAAGTGCTGTGTGAAAGGAAAATTACTCCATGTGAGATCATGGGAAACCTGGTCAGAGTTTAAGAACATTTTGAAATGTAACAATATGGGCTGCCATTAAAAGATGATTATGTGGTGTTGCTGACAGTTTAAGAATATCAATTATGATTGGAAGTATATTCTAAAAGGTACCACATAAGCTGGACAATACTTTGTTTCATGTATTTACATTAGTCTTTGCAGTCTGCCATGTTAGATTTGCCTTTGTGTTGTTTAAATAGCTATGTATTCTGGAACCAGTAAAGCTTATTGCCACGACACAGTTTCATGTCTCAGTAAATTTTCTGTAGACAGGACAGAATTATAAAGATTTATGCATTTGATGATGTGCACATCTCCCAGTTTATAGAGGGGTAGTTAAAGTCTCTTGGATGAATAGTGCTTGGCTTAATACATAGGAACTCCATATTAGTTAGGTAGGAGGTATGGGCTGATGGGGACATAGAGGGGGTCCTACAGTTAGTATAGTTAGCTATGATATGATAAGGGGTTCTGTTAGTGACAAGTTGGACATGGATGAGTTCCAGGTCATTATCTTGTCTAAGGAGACTGGAAATGAAAATTTTAAAGAATATGTATTTATTTATTTATTTATTTATTTGTATTTGTTTTCTGGGGTAGAGCACTGATCTGCAGGGACCTTTTTCAGACTCAGCCTGGGAGTGGTGTCTGGTGAAGTGACTTGCACAGAGTCACACAGTTAGACAAGGGAGGATGAGTGAATCAAACTATAAAGACACTGCCTCCTTTAGCGCCTTTGTCTAATGTGGTAGACCTGAACTTCTGATAGCCGTTGAAATCCTGCAATGATGGAGTGGCTTCAATGGTCTTGAACCAGGTCTCTCTGAACTTTTCCTCAAGGTACAGTAAGCTTGAATTAGTGTAAATAAATATCAGGGGTCTTGGGGTGTGTGTGAAAGTGCTCGACTCACTGAGAAAAACACTTTAACTAGATGTTCCTGCATTTTCAAAAGTGCGTTGAAATCTGGTATCGCATTTTGTTATTTTTCGGTGTCAGCCACAAGTTCAGCAAAGTTGCACACATATGCATACATAAATATGTATGTTTATGTGTGTCACTCCTGTCTAAATTCCTTCTTCATTGACTCTATCTACAGTCTAACCAGAAATGACACTACTACCTACCCCACTTCCCCTCCATGCACTCAATCAACCTCTTTTTCTTTTAAAACCATCCCTACAACCTATAGGTTCATAGGTTCATAGGTTTCTACTAGGCTATCTGCCCTAAGGCATTTATAAGCCTAGCCCAAATTTAATACTGTGCCCATTAGTTTGTTGTGCCTCTGTCCAGCAGTGACACAGAGATGATTCCGGGTCTCCCATCCACAGGTCTAGATTTCTTGAACAGAGTCAGCGAGGTGCTCTGCCTCACCCACAGCATAGAGTCTCTGAGTGATAAATCTATCCCTCAGCACGTCCTATTTTATCCCGTGCCTTGCTCTAGTGGTTTTGGTGGATTTGGATTTTTGAGGTGGAGCATGTCCATTAATTCGGGTTGGACATGGCCTTGTATGTCAGGCACATGTCACCTCTGAGCAACTGAATAGAGCTGGAGTTTCTTCAATCTGGCAGCATATGACAGATTTTGGAGTTGTCTGGTGAGATACATCCCGAATGGGGCATTGTACTCGATCATTGGTCTGATATAAAAAGAGTAAGGGGAACAACAACCTCACTAGATCTGGATGAAGGTCTTTCTAACCACTTTAGCAATTATCAAATCACTTCTTAGCAAACTGAAAACATGTTCACCGTCAGTCAACAACCTTCCTCCTCAATTCCTAAAAAATGCTGCCAGTTCTATCACTTATCCCATCTCCATACTAGTAAATAGATCCATCAGGGAAAACATTGTACCTGACATCTGGAAAAATTTTGTGTCATACCCTTACACAAAGGTGGTATCTCTACTGACCCCTCGAATTTCAGGCCTATTGCTATTCTATCTCCCTTGTCAAAAATTCTAGAAAAATGCATTCATAAACAGCTCCTTGATCACCTTCTGCTTGAAAATCTCCTTACCCCCACACAGCATGGTTTTCAACCAAAACACAGTACAGCTACTGCTCTGACATCCTTTACAAACTCTATCGCAAACTCTTGTGATAACAATAAACTAGTTTCCTGTCTATTTCTGGACCTCTCCAAAGCCTTCTACACTGTTTCCCACAGACTACTTCTATCCAAACTAACTTCTTTTAATGTATCCACCTCTGCACTGTCTTGGTTCTACAGATACCTCTCCTATAGATTCCAGTCATTTAAATGGCAATCTAACTTTTCTTCCATCTTACCTGTACAAACAGAGCTACCCCAAGGCTCCATCCTTGGAACCCTACTATGTAATATTTTTATTAATGACTTTGACTCATCCTCTCCTCTCTCTTCAGTTATACAATATGCTGATGATTCCACAATCATCTCCTGCACCAACAATATCTCCCATCTTCACTCCCTCAACCCAAGAGTCCCTGCACTCAATCAAAAAATGTCGAACTTCCAACCAACTCCTACTTAATCCTAAGAAGACTAAACTTCTTTTATTCCTTCCTAAATCTCTCCAACACCATAAAACTACCTTTACTGTCTCCTCCCTAAACAATGCTATCATCTCTGCTGAACTTCACACAAACCTTCTAGGCGTTATTATAGATGACCAGCTAAAGTTCGATCTCCATACTCAGCAGTGTATTAAAAAGATTCATCAAAAGTTAGGCCTGCTGTATAGGCATAAGAAATTCCACACAAATGCTTCTAGGTTCTCCCGTACACACACTTCCCTACTCCCCACCTTGCTCTATGCAGCCCCTATTCTTACAAACCTCCAATCCAACCTTCTGTTTTAATTGGAACTCACCTGTAACAAAATTGCAAGATTTGCTTCCAACCTCTCCTACCGCTGTCACAACTGCCTAGCCTTAAAATAACTGCAGCGGCTGGAATTTCATCATCAAATCCTACTTCCCCAGCTTCTCATGACTCATTCTCTCTTACATGAACCCTCCTCCTTCATCCATTCCTACACTCCCAGCCTTGCCCTCTGTAGCTCTCAACACCATCTTCTGCAAGTTTATGTGCCCAACAAAAATATTGGCAAACTCCTCTACAGCCACTCAGTGGCAAATGCCAGGAATAAACTACCACTCAGTGTTTGATCTATCCCAAATGCTAACTCTTTTAAAACAGCTCTAAAAGAGAATCTTCGTAGCTCATGGTCATGGAATCACCCACCCTAACCCTCTCTTCCTCTCCTTTACTCCTCTAATACTCCTGCTGCTGCCATCTCTGCTTTCAGCCTCTCACAGCCTACAACACTGTAGACTTAGATATTGATCTCTGCCTTAGGATAACTTCCTGTACGTAGTGTAAATTTATAATATGCTTGTTCACCCTAGTTTACTTACATTTGAGCATTTTTAGTTATCCTATTAATTTTGTAAGTTACTTTTTGAAACCTAATTATGTGTTTTTCACTTTTCATGATCTAGCATGTTTTTTCTCTCACTGAGTTATCATATCTGTTACCTTTAAATGTTTTTGTGTACTCTGTCATATGATTACTTGTGTTCACATGTACTACTTGGAGCTTTTCTCCTCAGGCCTCCGCTGAAAAGGGGCATTTTCCCAGTCGGACTACCCCAGTTAACAAATGTCAAATAAATAAGTAAATAATTGCATCCAGCTATCTGTATAGTAACATATTGTAGTGATTCTTGGCAGAATTTTTTCAAAGTCACGTAAACATTGTGTTACAAATGTAAATGGAATTGTTGCTTCAAAAATAATATAAGTATTTTATATAAAGGCTGCAAATAAAAATGTTTCTTTAACTTGCTGCTTTCCACAACAGCCACAGTGGTGCAGCGGTAGTGTTGTCGCCTCACAGCAAGAGGTTCTCCCGTTCGATTCTTGGCTGGAGCACCTTTTGTGTGGAGTCTGCATGTCCCCCCTACGGTCGAGTGGTGTTTGAAAGACATGCGTGAATGGGCGTGCCTTCGTTGAAGGTTGGGCATCGGTCTGGCAACTCAGCTCTATAAAAATCGACTGCCAATCATTAGTGGACCGGAGTTCCGCTGTGGCGACCACTAACTGGGAAAAGCCGAAAGAAAAACAACAACTTGCTGCTTTCCACAAAAGTATAGTTATCAAGGAAGCAATGTTCCTGAATAACCTGTAAGAGTATACTCATCTTTATAAGAGACTTCCCTGTACTCTTAATATGAATATACTTGTCACTGTTCTCAAAATCTAATTTCTGAAGTCCTGGTAAATGTGTATACTTAAAACTAAGGTAGCAAGGTGGCATCTACAAGCTGACATGATTTACTAAGCATCACAGTGAAATGGTCAGCATGAAATGTGCAGAGATTACGTTATTAAGGAATGTTTACAAAAAGTTATGAAAAAATAGGGCATTTCCATGTTCACAGAAATAATACAAAAACAGTGTGAATTACTGCCATGTTAGGAGAGGTGTATTCAAGCAGTGGGTGTTAGTAAAATGACATTAGAATATGCTGGATAATATGAAGACATTCTGAGATATAAATGGTATTTTTGTAAAGCTGCTATTAGCTATAGTTTCATAACTGCATCAATTTCATAAAAGCTTTATGACCTACAGGTGAACAAATGGTTCCATTGTATACAAAACATTAAGGCACACAATGTTGCCACTAATATTTTCCATCTAACACAAACAGTTTTGCAGGTTAATATTGTTTTAAAATACTGTCAAATTATTATATGCATAATTTTCATAAATTCGCAGTGTTATAAACCAGCAGTATACTGCCCCCTTTTGTCATACATCGTTGGAAAGCTACTGAACAGGTGAACAAGTCCCTCACTGATATATTGGACCTATATTCACAATTACATAGGTCCATAGGTTGATACTAGGCTATCTGCCCTAGGGCATTTATAAGCCTAGCCAGAGTATGTTTGGCTTTCGCCACCCTTTTAGATTAGTTGACTGTGCCTCTGTATAGTAGGTCACAGAAGGTAGCCCTTTTAAGGATTGTTTACTGTACCTCTGTCAAGCAGCGACACAGAAGAGATCCCAGGGGTAAACTTATGATCTCCCATCCATTCGTCAAGATTTCTCTTGAAGAGGGTCAGTTAGGGGCTCTGCCTGACATGGATTGGGATTTTGTTCCAGAGTGAGGGGAGCCTCTGGGATATGAATCTGTCCCTCCAGCATGTCCCATTTATTTCTGTCCTGAGGTTCAGGTTCCTGGAGCATGTAGCTCTAAGGGATTTAGATTTCCTGAGGTGAAGCATGTCCATTAATTCTGGGTTGGACATGGCTTTATACGTCAGACACAGATTGCCTCTGAGTAGGCGGTACGCAACTGAGTAGAGCTGGAGTTTCTTTAGCCGAACTGCATAGGGCATCTGTTTGAGCCCCTTGATCATCTTGGTGAGATACTTTTGGGGTCTTTCCAGTTGCTGAAAGTGTCGGGTAAGGTACATCCCAAATGGGGCATTGTACTCAATTATGGGCCTGATAAGTGATGAGTAGAGGGGCACAATGACCTCTCTTGATCTAGATGTGAACCCTTTCATGATAAGGTGGGCTATATAGAAGGTCTTTCTAAACGTTTTGGCAATGTGATTGTCAAAGGAGAGATTAATATCTACTTGGGTCCCCAAGTCCCTAATTACTTCTTCCGTACTTAATGGATTACCACCTATGTGGTAATTTGTGGGCACTTTGTTTTTTCCAAAGGGGATGACTATGCACTTTTTGGCATTTAGCTTTAGGCCATGGCTCTGGCACCAGTTATCTGTCTCTGTGAGACCCTCTTGGAGGATGCTTGTGTCAGTCGGAGAGTCGATTATAGCACCCGGTTTGCAGTCATCTGCAAACTTGGTCAGCCATAGTCCACCCATGTTAGCCTGTACCTCGGAGAAATATATACCGAACAAGAGAGGTCCCAGGACTGAGCCTTGTGGGACACCACTTGTAACTGGTTTAGAGTCTGACATGGCACCTGCTATTCTGACCATGTGGGTTCTATCCTTGAGCCAGTTTGCAACCCATCTTGTGACATAGGGGTTGATATTTAAGCTGGTGAGCTTATTTATGATGCCCGAGTGGGGTATTGTGTCAAAGGCCTTTGCGAGGTATATTCTCCAGTGTTCTCAGGAAAGCCAAGTGAGGTTCCTGTGTTTGGGAGGGTGGTCTGTAGCAGGCTACAAACTGGAAGGCAATTTTGCCCACTGTTAGTTGCACATGGATGGTCTCCAAAGCTTCGTGCAGTGCCACTAGCCTGGAGGTGTGGGTATCTTTGATAAATATGGATACTCCCCCTCCTTTTGTGGTTCGGTCCGAGTTTTGGGGCCAGAAAGCATGGTATGAAGTATAGCCTGGTAGTGCTGGGGTGCTCTCTGGAGCCTTGAACCAGGTTTCTGTTACTGCACATATATCGATATTCTCCCTACTGAGAGTCTCGAGTGCATGCATCTTGAGGTTTAGACTTCTGGCGTTGAGCAGCATTACCCTTTGTTTTTTTTTTCTTTGTGTTGTCTATGGGGGTGGGTTTGTCTTTTGAGCCTTGCCTAAAAAAGGCACTATGGGGGAGGCAAGAGCCTTAGCCAGTATTCGAAAACCCAGGGGTGACAGGTGCAAGCCGTCCCTAGCGAAGTAACGTGGCTTGTCGAGCATGTCATCCCAGGGTGACAGACACTGGATCCCCTTTGAATGACACCAATACTTTAGCCAATTGTTAAAATTGATCATTTTGTCTTTATACTGTGGCATCATTCTTGGTGAGGGTAAGATGCTACTCAAGGTCAGGGTCATACAGAGATATAACTGTGGGGTTGACCATGATGTTAGTATTTCCTGGCAAACAAAATATGTTTTTCTTTCATAAATCTGCAATATAAAATCAGCATCTAGTGAATGGCAGACAGACAGTGTTGGCATAATGATTAAGGTCTTTACTTTATAGATCTGATAAAATGTGTTTTCATTAGAATTGGATTTTGGAGAAAAGGTCTTGGGAAGCAAGAGGTTTTCTAGCTTAGAAGATCTCAGGAAGCAAAGGTGCTAATTGGTATCCTGCTGTTCAGGATTAAATGAGATAAATAGTTAGATTCTGGCGTGTATCAGGCATAGAGGATTTCTTCATGGTTCAGTTAAATTAAATGTTGAAGCCTATAGTCCTGCCAATTAAGAGTGAAGTTAACCTTTGTGGATTTGAATTGTGTGCCTGGAGCATTTGCTGTAGTAATGTGTTGCAGTAAGAACAATAGTTGTGTAAAAACCTGAGCATTGTCCTAAAAAGGGACCCAGAGAGTAGCGGTACTTGGAACCACTTAGGTACTGTGGACATTAATTCCCCCTCCAAAAGGGAATTACTGAACTTCCTGTGAGTGACTTGTGTCCCTTTGTTTTGGAGACTTTGGGACTTTGAAAGAATGAAAGTATTTTATATGTTTTTCTTTGGTTGCCATTACAAAAAGTTATTTTCTTTGGTGCATACGTTTGTATGTTCTCCCTGCGGGTACTCCGGTTTCCTCCCACATTCTAAAGACATGCTTCTGGAGCATTTCTCCCCGGGCCTCCGCTGAAAACAGGATCTGTGGATCCTAGTCGGACTTTCCCGGTCAACAAATGTAAAATAAAATTAAAAAATAAAAAATAAAAGTATGTGAGGGGGCTGCATCATTGAATGTTTAACTTTTACAATAAAACTTTGTATGTTTAATGAATTTGTGAAATTTGTGCATTAATATGGCATATATATGTATATGTATGTATATACGTATATAGATTTATAGATACACACACATACAGTCAATCACAGTCCCTGTCAGGTTTATTACCTTTGAATGGAGGATGCTATTTTCCAGGGGATGCAGTAACCAAATTCACACAAATCATGCATCACAATATGATGTCACTGAGTCATTAAGTGGAAGAGAAGTTACCATTAAACACTACATTTACAAGTGATTGCTCTGACAGCAGACACCTTCTCTTATACAGTCAGTTTTGAGTCTTCATTTATGATGCAGGGCGTGCATATTTTCAGTAATGTTAAAGATGTCACACACTACCATTACAGTTCATTGCTGGATGATTTTAGACGCAAACACATTTGCTAACATACATAGTCAAATTACATGTACATCAGTCAGTTCACTCACAAAAGGACTTATTTTTTTCATTTCTTATCAAATGAAAGATATTTTATAGGACTCATAGAAAGGTGGCTAAAAAAATTCAGATTTAGAAAAACTGTAAGCCAACACATTCTGGCTAGGCTTATAGATTCCCTCGGGCAGATAGCCTAGTACTTACCTATGAACCCATTTACTGTACATTAGCAAGTCAAATGGCATCAGAAATACTTGGCCTAAGGATCTCAACCTCTTCTGCAACATCAACAGAACAGATTGCAGGGACAGGTATCTCTTGCAGAGGATACCACTGTTCTAGAACAGACTTCCCAGTAAATCAAAATTCATCTCACATTTAAGTGCAACTTGGATTTATGGATGGGAAACAGAAAATTTACCCCAGGACTTCCCCTTGAACTACTAATGGACAGAGGCAGCTCTTAAATGCTTTATCCCAAGCATGGATCCCCTCAAATTATCTGTGATATGATCCCAGTTATTCTTACTGGGAGTAATATATAATTGTCGACCTTGGGATGGGCAAGGCCAATATCTAATCAAATAGGGTAGGTTAATTCGAGTACAAAAAGGGAAATTGGCTAGGCTTAAAATAGCCTCCAAGTACTTACCTATGACCCCATGTAACTTCAGATCATATTATGATGTAAATACTCTGATAAATACAGTTCTTTCAGATGGTAATAAAATATTTCTCCTTCAAGATGGAATCAATCATATATGCGTGTTTCACCGTCATATCAAGATCACTTTGTCAAAAGCTGTGCCACAGAATGCTAGTTCAAGTCCACATAGAGGAGAAGCGTCAACATTGAAGACCAGATCACCAGAAATGCATTCAGTGAAAGCTCACTAACTACAATGGGAGACAATTTGAAGTACTACTGTATAACCCCATAGCCTGCATACAGGACAACTCCCACCCAGCACAAACGCATGCACAGCTAATTGTAAAGCTCCACACACTTCTTAAAGAAATTATCCTGAATCATATTGAGTTAATGACTGCAGATTCATGGATCTGCAACAAAATGATTATATTAAACAAGTATAATTGAATTTTTAAACAATGAGATTAACGTCAAGGATATTTTTGGCAGAGGATGTGTAATACAACTTGTATGCATTTCATGTGATAAGGTTAGTATCCTAGGAGTGTTTATCCAAACAGTAAAGTGAATTATGAAATCAGTAAGTTACAACAGTGTCCTGCTCTGTGCTTAGGCATCACAAAGGGGTCTGGAGTACTAAAGATTCTTCTATGTTCCCAGTTTATATGCTGGCAAAAAAGCTTATATTTTGTTAGTGGTTTTCCTGGCAACATATGCGCATCCTGAAACACCTTTATCTTGCAACAAGGGCCCTTAGACAGAGAGCCTAGACAAATTTTACAGGTGCTAGTTTTATTTTACAAGACAAAAAAAAAGTATATGTGTGACCATGGCATCTTTTGCCAACTGTTTCTCTGTTGCTTTGAGCGATATGTGAAATCATTATCAATTTATCCCAGTATTCCATGCTGTGTCACAGTTTATCATTATTACATTAATACTGCTACTAATGTAAACAATTTAATTTTTTTTCCAGATTGCCATTATTGTCAGGTTTTGCTTTCTTCACTTCAGTTTGAATAGTTTCTTTTTTGATATATTTTTGTTCTTTCTTTTGCTGGCCCAAAATGACCTTACCAGTAAAGTCAAATTTTATCCTTAAAGCTAACCCTTTTACTGCTTGAACTTCACATTTAAACACAGTGTGAGAGGTCAGTGTATTTTGTCCCCTTCCCTGCTGTCATTGTGACAGCTTCCAGATGTTCCAGTGCCCCAGGTCCTATGCTGGGAATGCCAGCATTCCGTTTAACTCTCCCTCCAGTCCAATGCCTGAATTTATTCTTGGTCCAGTGAGGAACTTAAGGGTGTTCATGGAAGGTCTATAGTCTAGCTGTTTTTTTTTATATATGACCTATATACCTTCTCTGCCTCCTTCCCTGTAGTCACTGACCTACATGTGAGGGCAGCTCTTCTCTTTGGACCACACCTCTCCTTAGAGATTACTATCGATGGATGTCCTCCCTTCAAAGATAGGCATCCGTCTCCTTCCCTCCTTGCCACTCCTTCAGTTGACTGTGACTGTAATGAAACCTGGTTCACCTGGGTTATAGTCAGAGCTTTATCCCTCTATGGCACTGGAGTGGCTTGGCGGTCAGTCTTGAAGGTACCCCAGTATATCTTTATCACTTGCTTTCCAGGAGGGATGTCATAAGAAGAGTAGAATCTGACTGGGACATTTAAATCATTGTTAAAAATGATTTTCTGGCAAAAAAAGCATTAAAGAATGTGTTGATAACAAGTACCATGGTCCCATGCAGCCCTCTTTATGTGAGCTGGATGATCATAGACTATATTGCCAGTTTCAAGTGTATTGTCAGGTCATTCTTAGTATCGAAGGTTTTTTGAGATACTGCAGATGAATGCAAGTGTCTTAGATGACATTATTCCTATGACCAGAATTAAGGCTTGAGATGGAGCTGCATCCAGGCCATTTTAGTGACTGCTGAGATGGGTACAACTCTATCTTATATATATATATTTATATAGCTCTATGGTTACCAGAAGCTGCATTCCTCACAAGAAACGAGAGGTACTGCTTCTGTACTGTCATGGTAAGAAGACTGTTGAAATAAAGTAAAAAAAGGACTAAAGTACTTGAGAGAATTATTAATAGAACACGAATAATTGCTACTTTTCTGTTTTTTTTTCAGCTAGGTGTTTTCATATACTATGCAGTAATGATGCCACAAAAACAATGGCTCACTCTGTCTAATGATGTGCTGACGAACAGTTCCCTTTCATTTGTGTCAAATAAGAGACGAGAAGCTTGGAGATTTGTATCTTACATGCTTCTGCATGATGGGTAAGAATAAAAAAATGAAAATATGAGAATGTATCAATTTCTGGTGAAATTCATTGTTGTATGCTTATAAAATTAATTTGGTTAAACCAGTTAAGTAGCTTTACCTAATTAAGATGACATGAATTTCCTGCAGTTAGCTACCTTGATAGCTAGCAAAATTGTTCCTTTATAATAACTTTCATCTCAGGCATGGCAGTCAGTCTTAGTTAAAACAGTCACTCAGGCCTAAATATAAAACAAATTAAAATAAAGCTAAACACTTTATCTCATGTTTGTTTTGATATTAAACAATTGATCTGATGTTGCCCTTTTCATTCTTCCTCAGTGTATGGGTTCAGATTTGATCCTCAGATCAGATTCAGCTGCATATTCTAGACTTCGGATCCAGCTCTCGAGCTCCTCCCTGTACCCATAATGCACTATTTCATCCCCATTACCTCAGATATTTGTCGTCATCACAAACAGACACAGATTCCTCTCTTAAGCATCAGTAAATCTAATTTAATGAGTTACTTAATTTTTTGCTATCCTTTAAAACTTCAACATTTATCTTAATTTATATATTCTCCCTCTTAGACTTTTAAAAGATGTTAGGATTTTATATTATTTTTTTCTTAATAGTAAATCTTGATTGCCATTGCTGGTATTTCTGCTTACCCTTTTACCACATCAGGTAATTCTGTTAAATTATCATAGTTGGTAAGTAAAATCTTTACCCTTTCCTCCCCCCCTCTTCTCTCCTAAAAATAAATAAAAAAAAACTTTTATTATACTTATTTTGTTGCTCCTTATTGGCTTTCTCCATGTCAGATAAACCTACAGGATTTAAAAAAAATGCACTTCTTGTGTGGCATAAAATCCCCAGTTTGGATGCCCACAAGGAATGCATGTACTGCCATGAACCTAGGCATTTGGACATTTCTTGTTCATTATGCTCTACTTTCAATTTTAGGACCTTGGCAGACAGATGAAACAAACTGATATTGAAAGGTCAGCTACCAGCTACTTGTTCTTCTGGGGCTCAAACCCCCCTCCAAATATAGCAATTCCACTCCCTCGGACCATAAAAAAAGCTTTCCACTGAAGTTCCCAAGGTCTTCCTCAGAGCCTCTGGCAAAAACAAGAAACATTTCAGATCAGAAACCCTCGGATCTAAAAGGTTCACCTCATATTGTTATGTCAGCATCTCCTACAACACCTTCAAATCCTAAGTCATCAAATCTGAACCATAGTAAGGCTCATGAGACTCTTACTCCAGGACTTCATATTAAACCCATATTACCCACATTGCCTACTCAGTTGTTTCAAACTCCAAGAAACCCTCCAGACCCCATCCACAACTTCTTCTAGGTCCTCCAGAAGTTTATTGGAAGCAGATGTGGATAGTATGATGTGAAAATTTCTCAGAAGTCAGATCCAGATGGGGGTCTTACCAGCTCTTTCCCCTGTTGGATCTGTGAATATACCTATGATATCTAGCACCATTCTATCTCCTTCTCTGATCTATCCTTTGATTTCAGAGTCCCACGATCTAAAATCCCTGAGAGGTCTGGTGTCTGATCTGAGGAAAGCTTCTTCTTCGATTCTGACTATATCCTTGACTAGTTCTGCTCCTATACCCTCTGATCAGAATGGGTTACAGAGACAAGGTGTCATTGTCAGATCCAAGGCAATATGTTCAGCTCCAATTTTGTTGGATCCATCCCTTCCACTTGGAGCCTTTGCTGTGGACAGTTTGGATCTGGTTCCGTCATTGAGGAGCGGACCCGAGAGTGGTCAAGACCTACCTACGTTGGGAGTTTCGGTTCCAAGAGGGGCGGGGCAAAGCTTCTCCAGGTCTGTCAGCTTTTGAGGTGGTGGAAACATTTTTCTCTATCCAGAGAACCCCCTGCTCATTTTTCATATCCTACCCTTTTGCTCTCATCTATTCCGAGCTCTGAGTCGATCAGACCTATTCCACAGAGACAGCCAGTTCCAATAAGTCTACAATCAGTTCCAATAGATGGACTTTCCCTTTTTTCCAGCATCTCACATCAACATTCCACAGAGGAGGTGTAGAGGAAGAGAACATGTAAAAGGAGACACATTGGATGCCTAATAAAGTGACTCACAGAGGATACTGATTTTGACGAAGGAGAAGAGTCCCGCAGATCATCACCAGATGACACCCCCTTTGGAGGTATTTTAAAAATCCTAAAACAAAAAGGTGGCTGGTCTTCCCAAAAACCCCACTCCAGAAGAATTGGTATTTTTGGAGGCTTTGGGTTCTGGGCACCTACATCTTGGGTCACCGCCCCCAGCAGATTAACTTATTAATTTGGTTTTCTGCTGGGCTGGGAAGGAGCCAGATACCATTGAACCAATCCCTGACAGACCCGATAAATTTTTAGCCCTGCCTACACACAGTCCCCACTGGAGAAAAAGAGCCCCAGTAGATGCTATGGTGGTGGCAGTAGCCACCAAAAAGGAGCTAGTAGAAGAGCTTTTCTGTTCATCCACCAAACAGCGAGTCTAGAGCATTGAACAGATTTGGAAAGTGAGTCTTTGCCTCAGCAACTTTTGTTCTGAGGTCATTAAACTACCTGGCACATTTTACTAGACTTCAGAGAAATTTGACCAAAAAAAAAATTGTGCCTCTTCCTACTTCATTTTGCTTGTGCTTAGGTGTTCAACTGCAGTTAGTTTGCCGTGTGAAGGCTGCCAGCCCAGCTAGCTCGAATTTTGTAAATAATTCTATGTCATTGTAAATATTAATATGATCCATAGGCTTGTCTACAGATGTAAGTAACCTGTATGTTATGTGCTGAGGTTCAAATATGTAATCACAGTGCACCCTGCTGGAAAAGAGTAGAGATATATATGGACTATATGCCTGTGCAAATGTATGTTATCATAGTAGAAGTTGGGACATACAGAGTTAACTTGCAAACTCTGTGAAAATAAGTAAAGAGTTTTACGATTGTGCCTACCACAGCTAGAAGACAGAATGTCTACAGCTAGAGTTTATTTCTATTGTCTTAAGGCAGAAATAATTACTAGGTTTAAAATGTAAAAGTGTTAATTGTTTTACGACTTCCAGTTTCAAGCAAGCTTCTAAGAGATTAGTGTCAGCTTCTAAGACTTAAGTATTTTTCATAAAGACAGGTTAAATTCTGTTGGTATCGGTTTAGCCTGTGAATTAGAGGCAGGTGTCAAACAGTGATGTCATCTAGCTAACATAGCAGTCTTAAGTCTTTCAGTTTTTCCCAGTTAGGGGTTGCCACAGCAGAATTCTGTTCCGCTCATGATTGGCAGTGGATTTTTACAGTGCAGAGTTGCCAGCCCGATCCCCAACCTTCAAAGAAGGTATGCCCATTCACGCTCGCACCTACCTGCATGTCTTTAGTGGCACTCGACCACAGGGAGGACTTGTAGTAATGTGTATTATTAATTTAAGAACTAGCTCAAAGAGAAAGTCTGTTCATTTTGTATTTGTCTCTGGACCTGTAAACATCTCACCGGCATTTGCCTTACTCTGTAAATAAAATTTAGATCACAGTATCTCTCTTAGAGATAGATAGGAAAATAGTAAGATCAGTCTAGATATTTTCTGTATTTATGTGAGACTGTCCTGCAATGTTGTTTTAAAGTATTTCCTGTGATTCTGAACTCTGTTGTCACTGTATTAGGTTATTGAGTATTGTCTTGCTCTGTTATTTATTATTAAATATATTTAAACCTTTTTATTGTGGCTGTTTTGTTAGAGATATTTAAGCTCTTAAAGTACTTGCATGTATTTGGTGACACTGTATAGGGCACTCTTAAATAGCCTTAGTCTTGGACACACTTACCATTTGGATAATAGTAACATTACACAGTAGAATTGGTCACCATTTGTAAGGGCCTTATAGTAGCTGATAAGAGTGGTGGTCACAGCTGGTACTACCTTATAGTCTGGGCAGAACAGGGCATAGCTACGGAAACTGTGCCAGCCTTCCCCAGGAGTGTCTGTGTGTTTGTATATAAATCAAATCTCAAAGTGTGTGTGTGTCAACTACTTGGGCAGGGACACGAATCACTGGTTGTACAGAGAGGATGCTGGAGGTTTGGGCTTGACCACTCGGCTGAGATCTTAACCCTATAGCTGTGCCAGTGGGGAGTCTTATTGGGGATCTGGAAAGAGAGAGAGAAACCAGCCCAGACTGACCGTGATTTCTGTGTGC
The DNA here is from genome assembly GCF_019279795.1 of Protopterus annectens. Classification (NCBI taxonomy): domain Eukaryota; kingdom Metazoa; phylum Chordata; order Ceratodontiformes; family Protopteridae; genus Protopterus; species Protopterus annectens. The sequence continues at coordinate 1,575,313,132 of NC_056726.1, read as the reverse complement.
TGTTAAGGGAAATTACACTTTACTGTGTGTGTACTTGTCATCCTCCCATTGCGCACGTCCCTCACTAGTGTTAGTGGTAAGGACTGAGGCTTCTTGATTACTGGGTCAGTGCAGGGGCATCACATGCCGCATTTGTTACTGCTTGTCGGTAGCCTTATACTTTATTTGAGCTGTTTTTTAGTGTTGTGATTGTGAGCTAATTTAGCACATTTGCACTGTTTTAAAGCAATTTACTGATTAACTGCATTTCATTACTGTTTAACTGTATTTCATTGCTATTTACTGCAGTTTGTTACTGTTTAATTGTATTTTGGTGCATTTCATTACTGTTTAAGTCTTATTTTTCATACTGTGAGTTCTGTTTTGTCTGTAAGTGGTTAATTTGTGCTTTTTTGTGACTTTTTACTGTGTTCTTAACCCTTAAATTGAATACCATGGTCTTTTGCAGGTTTGCTGCATGCAGAGCTGCAGCTGCACTGTTTTTATCCCTTTGTTAGGTATTCCAGCTACACATTCTCACTTAGTAGCACTTGTGTGATCACCTAGTAGTACTACTCTTAGGCCTTCCACCCTTTACTTTCTTAACTCTCTCTGGCCTGTCTGCCTCAGTTTCTGACAAATATGGATGCACAATTTTCTACTCTTTCTCCTGCCAGTCTGGTTAATATGGGCACCCTGAGACAGTGTAGCAACTGCCTCATGTACACAGACAACCCTCTCCTGCTACCACCTAGGAACACAATTTGTGAGAGATGCAATTACATTAAGAACCTAGAGTCAATGCTCTCTCCCTCGCAAGACAGTATATCTGGTACTGAGAAGGTTGTCAAAACAAACACCACACCTCAAACACCACTCACACCTTAACAATACACACCTACATATGAGGAGGTCCTCAACAAAAACATATGCAAACAAAAAAGACCTACAGATGAACTCCACTCCCTACCACACCACACATCACACATAGTGCAAACACCTGTGTCTCACAGCCACTAAGACCAAAACATAAACACAACATATTAGTTATAGGAGACTCCATTGTGAGACACACAGATGTGCCCCTCACCAGGCTGGATAAAGATAAAGTCACAGTTAGTTGTTTGTCAGGTGCCAGAATCCGCCATGTCACCCATGGACTCAATCTCAAAACAACAGGTACTGTTATAACTCTGTCATAGTCCATGTTGGCTTGAATGACTTGAGACATACCTTCCTGGACTATATGAAGAGAAACATGATCAAGCTCGCTGAATATGTGTCACAGGCAGGTATGTTCCTATCCATAAGCAGCATTCTACTGTCACCCAGAAAGATGTCTCAATACAAACAGAAAATTATTGCCTTTAATAATTGGATTAGTTTCTGGTGTCATTCCAAGGGGATCCAGTAGTAACAGCCTGGGGAGACATGATTGACAAACCATGCTGCTTTGCCAGAGATGGCCTGCATCTGTCTACTTTGGGCTTCAGGCTTCTGGCCTCCTCCATAGTGCATTTTTTTAGGCAATGCCATGAGGTCAAAATTACCAACATGAAAATGTCATCAAAATGTAAATTAAAGGTCATGCTGCTAAAGGCTAGGAGTCTAAACATGAAACTGCACTCATTGCAAGTATTCTTAATCCTGGAAGATGCTGACATTTGTGCAGTCACAGAAACCTGGTTCAAAGCTGCAGATAACACCCCAGCCATGTCAGGTTACTCATTCTGTCATATATTCAGACACCAAACCATGGACAGCAAAGGAAAAGGAGGTGGAGCTGCAATATATATAAAAGACATACATACCTCCAGGCTGGTCAAACAGTATGATGCACAGGAGATAGTCTAGGTGCAGTTAACCATTGAAAGGACCCCTATTCAAATCATAGCTAGCTAAAGGCCCCAACTTTGACTTAAGATGCCCACTCCACCTATCTGGACCTCTTTGAATCTATAAAGATTCAACCCTTTACCTTGCTCCTGGGCGACTTTAACTATCCAACCATAGATTGGAAGAACTACTCATGACAAAACACAAATGCCCAGAGATTTCTTGATTTTGTCAATGGAAATGCCTTGGACCAGTTGGTTGACATGCCCACAAGAGGTGGAAATATCTTGGAATTAGTATTAACCAACATGAGTAACCAAAGCAGCAGCCCTACAGTGCCATCCTCCCTGGTAAGATCCAACCACAAAGCTGTCACTTTCAAAGTCATCATCTCACCTGACCCCCCCCCCCCCCCCAGCTAGGGTGAAACAAAAAAACTTCTCTAAAGCTGATTACAACCTCCTTAGGGAAGGTATAAACAGCTTCACAGCCCCTTCACCCCCCGTAGGAAGTGGCACATTTTTCCAAACCTACACCAAAGTACTATATAAGCATTTATATAGCTGCATGGAATCAGGAATACCTGACAGGACAAAAGCATCCTCCTTGAGGAAGAGTAAACTTGTCTGGTGGCCATCTGCAATAAATAAAGTATATTAAAAGGAAAAAATTGCTGCCCAGGACTAAGAGGAAGCAGGTGCCTAATTGGAAGCCATCTCTCCTTAGTCTGAACAAGCAAATAAGTGAAATCCTCCCAAGCAAAATTCGAGTCCAAACTGGCCACATCCACTAAAGACAATCACAAGGCTTTCTTCATATATGTCTGCTGTCTCACGGGAAGCACTCAGATCTGCTCAGAATTGGTGGTCAAGGACACTACATACACAAATCCAGTAGATATAGCCAACCTGCTGGCAAACAGGTTCAGTAAAAACTTCACCCCTCTGTCATCCCATCAGTAAATCAGGACATCCCCAGCACCTGCCCCACTCCCCTTACCTCTAGGGAGCAAGTCATCACTGCCCTCTCAAAGGCAAAACATACAGCTACCATGGGACCCTATAACATCCCAGGCTGCATCCTACTTGAACTCAGGCAGGAACTTGCAGCACCATTAGGCATCCTATTGAACCAAAGCCTGATCACCGTTTTTGTCCCAGCAGAGTGGAGAACAGTCACTGTTATTCCTTTGCACAAAGGTGGAGCATCCACAGATCCAGGAAATTGTAGACCCATCAACCTAACTACAGAAAACCAAAACGGACCAGCACATATAGGATGTAAAATAATAATTTATTGTTTCAATAAATATGTCAGCAATGGTAAAAACCATGCTGAATGTTAGCCTTTCTCAATGCCAAATATTCATGAAAATAAGTAACAAAACTCCCACATTTGAAACACCATATAGTGAAAAAATACATATTGCTATAATGGCAGGTTATTTGCTTGTTGTTATATTTGCTACATTTGTTATAAAATATTATATGTTTGGAGCATAGGTTTTATATCTGCCAGATTTTCTGGATGGGATATATCTATATGTATTTTTTCACTTTTTATTTGATTGTAGAACATATGTTGCACATTATGAGGTTATTTGTATATGGTGTGAACATTTGACATTTTTACAATTGGGCAATACCTCTTTAAGAGAGGGACTATAAGTAGGTTTCAAAATGGTGGAGTTCATGAATATTTGTATTCAGCATGGTTTTACCATTGCTGACATATTTATTGAAAACATATATTATATTTTACATCCTATATGCTGGTGATACTTTTGGTTTGGTTGCCATCAACCTAACTAGCCTCAACTGCAAGGCCATGGAGCAGATTGTCATGGACCTCATTAACAAGGACATTGGCAACCTGCAAACACTTGATCCCATACAATTTGGTTTCATCAATGGGAAGTCATGCCTGTTAAATTTGGTCAACTTCCTTCAGACATTCACTGAAGCCATGGACAAGGGGAAGACAGTGCACACCACCTACCTTGAACTGGCCAAAACCTTCAATACTATTCCCCACTCAGGTATAATAGATAAACTTTCTCAGCTAGGCATCAATCCATATGGTACCAGATGGGTAGCAAACTGGCTCACTGATAGAGCCCACCTAGTCAAAATAGGGGAAGTCACCTCAAACAGTCGACCCATAATGAGCAGTGTACCCTAAGGATTGGTCTTGGGGGCTTTGTTGTTTGGGATGTACTTTTCTAAGGTGCAGGGCAAAACAAGTGGGCTATGGCTGACCAAGTTTGCAGATGACTGCAAGCTGGGCGCTGTCATCAATTCCCCTAGTGATGTGGGCATCGTCCAAGAGGGTCTCACCCAAACAAATGACTGGTGCCAGAATCATGGCCTCAAACAGAATGCTAAAAAATCCAACATCATCCCCTTTGGGGAGAGTGATGCTCCCACAAATTATCACATTAATATCAAGGTCCTGAGCATGCAATCAGTCATGAGGAACTTGGGCACCCAGGTTGATAGCAAACTGACTTTTGACAATATTGCCTCCATTCTACGGAAAGCTTTCTACATGGCCCACCTCATTAGTAAGTGTATCTCATCCAGGGACAAGGTGGTCATAACATCCCTGTATTCTTCCCTTATAAGACCCATTATTGAGTACAACGCCCCTTTTGGCATGTACCTTACAAGGCATATGCAGCAGCTGGAGAGACCACAGAAGTTCCTCACCAGGAGAATCCAGGACCTCAAACATTTACCCTACACAGATAGGCTAAAGAACCTGTCCCTCTACTCATTCTCCTACAGACTCTCCAGAGGTGACCTCTGTCTGGCATACAAAGCAATCTCAGACCCCGCCTTGATGGGACTGTTGCATATCCGTAAGTCAAGCTCCACTCGAGTAACCCACATGTGTGTCCTCAACCTGGTCTGTGACATCAATAGGACTTGGTGGAACAGATTTGTATAGGGCGGCCATGGTGGTGCAGTGGTTAGCATTGCCACCTCACAGCAAGAGGTTCTCCGGTTCAATCCTTGGCTGGGGTGCCTTCTTTGCAGAGTCTGTATGACCTCCCTGTGGTCGCGTGGGTTTCCTCCGGGTGCTCCGGTTTCCTCCCACATCCCAAAGACATGCTGTAGGTGGATTGGACATGCTAAATTGGCCCTAGGTGTGAGTGCATGTGTGCCTTCTGTGGAAGGTTGGGCGCCGGGCTGGCAACTCAACACTGTAAAACTCCACTGCCAATCATGAGTGGACAAGGTGATCCACTGTGGCAACCCCTAACCGGGAAAAGCCAAAAGAAGAAGAAGAAGGAACAGATTTCTATCCCAGAGACTCCCCCTTTTGTGGAGTAGACTCCCACTCCATGTCAAGCAGAGTACCTCATTAAACCTTTTCAAGCGCAACCTGGATAACTGGATGGAGAACAGAAAATACACCCCCTGGGATTCCACCTGTGTCCCTGCTGGACAGTGGTATCGGGTGCTGCTTGTCAGAACATGGGCTAAATTCTTGGCTAGTCTTTTAAGGGCCTCAGGGCCAATATCCTAGTAACTTCCTATGATCCTAAAGAGCTATCAAATATTCTCTCAGACTCCATGTCTGCAGAGGATTTCAAAAGAACATCATTGCAACTGGCCACTATCCATATCAAATGCTTCCATGTGGTTGATCTCTCTTACAGCCGAAGGGACCTCATGAGCAGCTGGTTCAGATATTGCCTTAAGGAGACATGCCTGCATGTGGCTATGCAGCTTTATGGAGCCTTTTAAGACATTCTTTATTAATGCCCATTTGATGGCACTTCCTTGTTTTGGCCATCAGTTTAATAAAAGCTTACCCACAGTGAACTAGATCGAAAGACTGCCTGCCATAGGAATCAAGTTTTCTACCCCTCAACTAACCTTTTTTTAGGAATCAGAGATGTAGTAAGAAGATGTAGTTCTGGAAATCTCAGAGATCTTTACAAGACCAATGTACTGATAATTCCTCCAGAGGCAGAGGAAAAAACTATAACGGAAGATATTGCCCTAGAGGTAGAAGCCTGCAGAATTAGGGTTTCAGGTATTATTTTCCAGACAGACCATTCCAGCATTCCTGAAGTGTTTCCTGACTATCCATCTCAGGAGGCAGTCAGGAGATGATTGTCCATGCTCCCAGATGCCTGGGCAAATACAACACAAGTTTCATGGGTGCTAAGATTAACATTCAGAGGTTATTCCATACCATTTTTCATACTCCCTCTCACCAAAAGAAGGCAGCTTCCCAATGTTACCCCAGTCAAAGGAATGCAGTAGCACAAAAAAATAAAAAAGCTGCTAGAAAAAAAGAGTCATCCAAAAGTCCTCACCTGACCAAATAGGGTTTGGAACTTATTCACGCTTCTTTTTGCAACCAAGAAAACAGGGGACCTCAGATCCATTTTGGATCTAAGCAATTTGAATGAGTATGTGAAGGAATCAAAGTTCCAAATGGTCACAGTCCATCCTACCTTTTCTTCACAAGGACAATTGGATGTGCTCGATAGATCTTCAGGATGTGTACTATCATATCAAAATAGATAGACACTCCCAAAGGCACTTCTGTCATCTGGGAGCCAGTCTTTACCAATTCAGAGCCCTACCCTTTGGACTTACCATAGCCTCCAGAGTGTTAACCAAATGTATGGCAGTGCTTGTCAGCTCACTTGAGACTAAAAGGACTCCAAGTGTTTCTATATCTAGATGACTGGCTCCTCACTGCCTGCTCCAAGCATCTCCTTCTGCATGCCAGGGACTGTTTGCTCCAGATTTGCAAGTCACTGGATATAACAATAAACTATGCCAAATCAAACTTAACACCAATCCAGAGGCTGGAGTTCATTGGTACAATTCTGGATATGACAATGCAGGTGGCATCTCTACCTCCTCATCACATTTCCACTATTGGAAGTCAGGTTCATCTTCTGCTTTCACAGCCATCTGCTTCAGCAAGATCAGTACTTCAAGCTCTAGGTTGTATGGCAGCAATCATTGTATTACTTTCTTTGGCACATTTCTTTATGCATGTTCTCCAATGGACTCTAGTGAAAAATTATGTAACGCCTTTTGTTGGTTTCTTGCTGTTACTTGCATTTACATGCATGCATAACTATATAGTGTGACCAACTAGTCTTATTGCTGTATTGTACTAAGTACAATAAATACAGAGACAACTGCTTCAGTTAATACATAATTTTACTATTGCATGCGTTGAATGGGTGTGCCTTCGTTGAAGGTTGGGCATTGGGCTGGCAACTCAACACCATAAAAAAAAAAACTGCCAATCATTAGCGGACCGGAGTTCCGTTGTGGCGACCCCTAACTGGGAAAAGCCGAAAGACAAACAAACATTCTCCTTTCAGATCTACAAGCATGCAACACAGATGCTGTCAGCTCTATATGGCAAATTCCCAAAGCTTGTTTATACACTCTCAAATTTATACCAGAAAGTCTGATATTTTTCTCAAAGTCTGATGTATACCAGTTCTTTTTTGTATACCAGTTTTCCTTTGTTCTTCTAATTTATGATTTGTCCTTGATTCAAGTTCGGTGGTCCAAGGAAACTCAGTTTTCTGAAATGTGGTGTTCCAGCATGAGCTGTTATCTTGCTTGATGTTACATCTCTTTACTTTATTGATGTCCTTCCAGCTACCATCTGCGCAGTTATTTTTACAGACTTTGTTTCTCAGTAACATACTCCTTTACATGGATGCCAAAATCTAATTAAGCTATGCCAGCACACTTATATTTTATTTTTCAGAATTTTATACTATTTCTAAATTAACCCTTTATATTTCATATCATTCTTACAGCTTTTTATTCAAGCTAATAATCATGCTAGCAACAGTTTGAAAAGACAGTGTATACTAAATAGAACATATTACTAAAATTCTTTCAGTTCCCCGTTATTTTATTTGTTTGAGGAACGGACTAAACTACAGTTGAAAGGACTGCATTTGTTTCGTTAGCATTAGTATTTACAGCATTTACCACTTTACTCATATTTACAATTACAACTTGTTGAGTTACTGCATCTCTCCATAACCTGCAGCATATTAAACAATTCCAAGCTGTCATTGTTATTATGACCCCTAAGACTACCAACACTGGATGTGTTAACCAATTTAACAATTTGGTTCCAGATGATGACCATTCTCTGAATATGCCCCACCAATTATGGGCAGTGTCAGATTCTGTTTTTGTTCTTTACTATTAACACTGGGTTATTTGAAACTACACATACAAACTGTGGTGCCACTTTAACAAACATTTTGAAATATGAAGGCAATATTGCCCATTTATGCTAAATTGTAATCTGTCTATTAAAGATACTTTGTAATGACTTACTAAATAGTAGGATTCCCTTGTGCTTGTAAATTTACACTATGTGAGATATCTTGTTCTACTACTTTTTATCCCAAGCTCTTTTAAATCTGCATTTGGTATCTTTAAAACTTGGAAATGTAATATTGAAGTGCAATATTTTTTTTTTGGTATTGTTGTCCTATCATAGTACAAGTGGATGGTATTTTTACCATTTGATTTGTATGAAGTATTGGCCTGTTACCCAAAATGGTAAGTATTTTAACCCATGGTCTTTTTCTTATATTACTGTGTTGTTTATACAAATATCCTTTTTTCCCCTGTTGAGTTTATTCCTATTTTTGCATTATTGTGGGGTAATAATCATGCTATCAACAGTTTGAAAAGACAGTGGGCCAGATTCACGATGGCTTGCACGGAGTCTAAGAGTAGAGTAAGACTCCATGCAACCATCATGTCCGACGAGCGATCCAGGAACAGCCTGCAGGGGCATGCAAGAGAGCTCCTAAAACGGCTCTTACACGGACAGGGCTGGGATATGCAAATTACCTTAATTGCAAGCGAAAGACATGCAAATGAGGTAGATTTGCGATTCAGGAAACCTGAACCTGTCCGAGTAAGAGCAGTGTTATTTGCAGAAATGTACTCAGTTGACAACTGAGTACCGTTCTGCAAATAGCAAAACGGAGCCGTGACAGCTCCAAATACAGGTTGCATCCAGTGCAGGAAGCATGCCAATGGCCAAATATATGGCCATTGGCAATGTTTCCCGATGCAATATGAAAAAAAATAATTAATTTTTTTCTCCGATTTCCAATGTTTAAGCGTAGCGCAGCCCCGTGCAAATGAGCTGCTCTCTAAAAAAACAGAAAACTAAAAATTAAAACCCACAAATGTGGATCTTATTTAAATTGTTAATGTACAATGCAAGGGAATGGCAGGCTGAAGACAACATGGCCACTGAGTAGAGGTTGCTAAGGGGGGAAGCTCAGTCTAAGAGATGTAACCAAGAATTAGTAGGCAATCCTATGCAAAGGAGGGTTAGGATAGTGAATTGCAAGTTTACATAGCAAATGATCACAGTCAGTGGAGTGTAGGCGTAGGATAAGGGGAGTAACAGAGTAGAAGATAGGTGACATCATGAGTGGGGTATGTATGAAAGAAGTGAAGCTCATTGGAGCAGAGTGGCATGTGTCAGCTGTCATTTACACATCATGGAAATAGGTGTGTCAACAGGTAGGCTAAGTACAGGCAAGAAATGGAAGGTTTATGCCGTGGATAACACCAAAGTTTCTTGCTGAGTGGGTATGCACGCGTGTGCGCGCCTGTAAACCTGAGTAAGACAGAGTGCGTGCGTTTAAGTGTGAGTGCACGGGTTTAAGCCGGAGTAAGCATGTATAAGGCTGTTTAAAGAGTTGTAAGCGCGTTTGCGCTGGTGTGTGAGCATTTTAACCCGAATAAGTAAGTTTTAGTCCATGTAAGCATGTGTGCGTGCGTGTGAGCTACTGTGAGCATGTTTGCGCTTGTGTGTGTGTGGTGCTGCCCCCTCGAGGAAACAGAAAGGAAAAAGGAAGCACAACAAATAGTAGGAAGCTACCAGGGAGTACTAGCAGAGCTAGCAGGTGAAAACAATCAGAATCAGGCAATTACATAGGCAGTACACTAGCCCAGCCTAGCACTTAAAACTCTGCAAACAACAGTCCATTATGTTTCTCACGACAGACACTGCAGTAAGCTAATAGAAGTGAAAACTGAAAAAGCTTTACTGAGACAAAGAAATGCTAGGGGCTGCCATTGCTGTTATAAGGCAACATATGCAACATGCTGAGGGTGGTGACAATGGAAATGCTGCTGGACAACACACAGTGAGGAGACGGAGAAGAGTGTACAGGCCCAGGGTAACCTACCAGGGGCTACATGAGCTGGAGATAGTGGAGCGCTATAGAGTGGACAGAGACCTCCTGCAGCAAATTGTTGAGCTGTGCAGGCCACGCCTCACACACAGAACCAACAGAGGGGAACCCATCCCAGTGGAAACCAAGGTATGTGTTGGCCTAAGAATATTAGCAAAAGGTACCTTCCAGAGACCAACTGGTGATATGATGGGGATATCACAGGCATCACCATCCAGGGTACTGCACCAGTTCCTGGATGCCATGTCAGCACATGTCGGTGATCATGTATATTTCCCCAATTCCCGTGAGGTATTGGCCAGCAATATGCGTCTCTTCCAGCAAATAGTGGAATACCCTGAGTTAGTGGGTGCAATAGACTGCACGCACATATGCATCAAAGCACCAGCCAGTGAGCAGGGTAGGATCTACTTCGACCGAAGGGGATTCCCCTCCATCAACTGCGAGGTCGTGTGTGATGCCCAGGGCATAATACTGAATGTGTGTGCTGGCTGCCCTGGAAGCTACCATGATTCCCATATCTGGCATCTGACGCAGCTGTACCAGACATTTGCCAATGGGGACATCCCACATGGTCACCTAGTGGGGGATGCTGGCTATGCACTGGAGCCATGGCTGATGACACCCATCAGAAACACACACACACCTGAACAGGAACCCCATAATGAGGCACACGCACAAACACGTAATGTAATCGAGTGTGTGTTTGGGCTGCTCAAGTCATGGTTCCGGTGCCTGGACACATCTGGTGGAGCCTTGCAGTACTCACCAACTACATGTACCCAAATTGTCATGGTATGTGCTATGCTACATAATATGATCCTGTGAAAACAGATGCAGCAGGACCAGCATAGGCATGGGCCAAACAGCCCCCCCACCATTGCCAAGGCCATCACAGGCAGAGCGTGACTCGGAGGAGGAACAACCTGAGCCTGCCTCAGTAGGCAGAAGGAGGCGTGCCCAGTATGCTTTGGCCTTGGCAAAGAGGCAACGCATAGCACATACACTGGCTCAGTAGGAACTCTGGAAATGATACCTCTCTCTGACTTGCACATATAGTAAAAGGGATGCCTAAGTTGACACTACCTGCTTTCAAACATGCACAGGGAGTGTAGTATGTGCATCCGACATAGGCAGCCCTGCAGCACCACCTGAGGCATGATTGCCATGTGTTAAGCAATATAAAGCAGTGCTAAACAGCATTTACCACCATGTAGTATATGCAAACAAAATCGCACACACCAACTAGCACAACTGTGGTCAATGTTGAGTAATATTGGGCAACGTCCAGCAATGTTGGTGAATATTGAGCAATGTCGGACAAGCCTGGTCTAAGTAGGGCATAGCTGAACAAAAGCCAACATGCTCATATTTGCTTAACTGGCCCTTAAGCAGTCTGGTCTGCTCAGTATGAGAATATAAAGCAGTGATAGGCCTCGAACCCAGGATACTGTGCACTATAGTTAAAGTACTGAACCACTAAACCATGACAGTATTGCAGTGGTCAGCCTGTATGAAGGAATGTTGATAAGTCTATGCAAAGTATCTCATGGAAACCCTGCAGGCACAGCATAATCCCTGTCAAGTTACGACACAAAGGTGAGTCCTGCAGTAAAAACAGAACCTGACTTCCAATACACACAGTATAAATGTTAATACTGGTCATGTTTACACACATCAACAAATGTAGTGGACCTCAGATAGCAACATACTGAAAGGTCACACTGGGCATGCTCACACACTTGAATAAATGAGACAAATGTCAGGCAACAAAACACGGAAAGCCTGAACTGGGCATGCTCACACACTTAGGCCATGTCTGAGTACAGCAGTGGGCCACACATATCTGGCAGTTGCATGTGTTAACCCAGGAACCTCTCACTATCCAGCAATCCACCCTGTGTACACAGTTATATGACAACAGACACATATATAATATAGTGGAACCCTGTCATAATCAAATATGTTCTGCAGATACCTAAGTAGTTCATAGAAACTGGTAAAGCAAAGATGATAAAGATCTGCAAACAGTATCAGCAATAAACATTGTGCATCACGAACATTAGCATAGGTTCAGAGGTCGATACTAGGCTATCTGCCCTAGGGCATGTACAAGCATAGCCAGAGTGTGTTTGGCATTCACAACCCTGTCAGATTACTACACTGTGCGTGTGAATAGTAGGTCACACAAGATAGCCCATGTACGTTTAGGATAGTGTGCCTCTGTCTAGCAGGGACACAGAAGATATTCCAGGGGTAAACATACGATCACCCATACAGTCGTCAAGATGTCTCCTGTAGGTGGTCAGTGGGTGACTCTGTCTATGTGAAACTGGGTTTACAATCCGGAGTGAGTGGAGCCTCTGGGAGAAGAATCTGTACCTCCAGCATGTCCTATTAACATCTGTGCTGAGGTATATGTCCCTGGAGTGTGTAGTTCCAAGGGAGTCTGATATCCTGAGGTGGAGCATGTCCAGTAATTCTGGGTTGGGTATATCTGTAAACAACAGGCACACATCATATCCGAGTAGGTGGTAAGCAACTGAGTAGAGCTGGAGTTACTGCATCTGAACTGTGCAGGGCATCCATGTGAGTCCCTAGATCTGCTTGGTGAGGAACTTCTGTGGCCAGTAGAGTTGCTGCAGGTGTCGGGTAAGGTACGCCCCAAATGTGGCATTGTAACCAAGCATGGTTGTGATGAGTATAGGGGCACAATGACCTCACTCGATCTAGATGTGAAACCATATGGGATAAGGTGGCCTATATAGAAGGTCTGTCCAACTGCTTTGGCAACGTCATTGTCAAAGGCAACAGTATGAACAAGTCATGTCCCCAAACCCCTAACAACTCCTACCGTATGTAATGGAGTACTACTTATGTGGTAATGTGTGGGCATGTTGTTATTCCCAAAAGGGATGACTATGCAACTAATGGCACTTATCTGTAGGCCATGGCTCAGGTACCAGTCATCCATCTCTGTGAGACCCTGTTTGAGTATGCATGTGGCAGCTGGAGAGTTGATTATGGCACCCAGTTTGCAGTCAAGTGTGAACATGGTCAGCCATATTCCCCCTGTGGTAGCCTGCACGTCAGACAAATATATACTGAGCAAGAGAGGTCCCAGGACCGAGCCGTGTGGGATGCCACGCATAACTGGTATATCGTCAGACATGGCACCTGCAATTCTGACCATGTGGGTGCTATCACTGATCCAGGTAGCAATCCATCATGTGAGATATGTGTCCATATCGACACTGGTGAGCCTATGCATAATGGCCCAGTGGGTTATTGTGTTGAAGGGTTTTGCAAGGTTCAGGTAGGCTGTGTGGACAACCGTCCCTATGTCAATGGACCTGTTAACTGTTTAAAGAATACAAACAGGTTCAAGAGGCAAGATCTGCCCACAACAATGCTGAAATGTGTAGGACACAGTGTCTGTAGGTTCCCGATGTCTATGTGTATGAGTCCCATGACAATACGCTCCATAGCTTTGCAGAATAGGCTAGTTAGGCTTATAGAGCAATATTTTTTGTGGTCCGTTGTGGCAACAACTCTGTGGAGTGGGATCACTGTCACTGTATGCCATTCCTTGGCTACATATCCTGTAGTAACTCCGATATTGAACAGTGCTGTAATGTAAGGGTTACGTCTGTAATGAAGCTCGTGTAAGATGCAGGCCGGGACACCGTCTGGTCCCATTGATGCTGTGATGTACGCTTTGTGGAGGGCAACACTAACCTGTTACTGTGTGATGTCAGGGAGGTTACACTGTTGGGATGGATAGTTGCTCCTTAGGGGGGATGGGGGGGGGAGACATCTGCACTGAACCTGTTTGCCAGGATGTTGGCAATGCCAGTGGGTTCAGGGTAAGTTTAGTCAGTATGCAGTAACTCACAGCATATCAGTGAGTGTCCACCCAGGTTCCTGACAACTGAAGAAGGCTGTGTGATAGTCCTATGTGTCTGGTGCAATTGTCCGGTAGAAGTGGCCCTTAGAAAAGTTCATGAGTGATCGTAGCTGTCTGCTAGTATAGATCACAGATGCGTTCTCCATCTGGGATTGTGCTCTATCATGTAGTAGCTTCCTCCTGACGTTGTACAGCTTATTAATAGCTGGGGTCTACCAGACAGGTCCCTTGCCATTGGAGGAGTGAGTCCTGTTGTTATTTGGGATAGCACAATCCATGCAGTCCACTAGGTGTCCATAGAATGTGTATGTAAAGGATTCAGCATTCTGAGCCATATTTGCCACTGTCTCAGGGTCTCTGAAGGATACCACCTTGCTTTGGTGAAGTGAGACATTGGCTCATGAGAAGTTCACCAAGATTACCCAGGGTGGGTGTGTGGAGGGTATATGTATGTCCAGTGAGATACATGTATGTTCTGATCTTACCAATGAGAGGTATATCGCTGGTGTGGAACATAGAGTCCCCATGTTGGTGATGATCAGGTCCAATATGTATTCCCCCTTATGGCTGTGCTGACTGGTTGTGCCATAGCATATGAGTCTACAAATTGTAGCGACTGTTGGGTGAGGGTGTTGGGGCTTGAGTAGTATCCCCAGTCAATATTTGTGTATTTGAAGTCACCCAATATAATGGTGTTTGTGGAGACCTTCATATTCTCCATAGTTCCCATGAAAGACGTGTATGGTTCCTGAGTTTGGGAGGGTGGTCTGTAGCAGGCAACAAACTGAAAGGCAGTTTTGTACAAGGGTAGTTGTATATGTATGGTCTGTGATGCTTTGTGCAGTGCTACTAACCCGGAGGTGTGTGTATCTGTGATGTATATGGATACTCCCCCTAGTTGTGTTGTCTGTTCCAAGTCTTGTGGTCAGAAAGCATGGTATGAAACATAACCTGGTAGTGCTGTTGTGCATAAGTGAGCCTGAAGCAGGCGTCTGTTAGTGCACAGATATCACTATCCTCCATACTGAGGAGAGTCCTGAGTGGCCGCATTATGAGGGTAACATATCTGGTGTTGAGCAGCATTACCCTTAGTTTCATTTAACCTGTAATGTCTATGGAGGTGGGTCTGTCTTTTGAGCCCTGCTTAAAAAAGGCACTATGGTGGTAGCAAGAGCCTTAGCCAGCATTTGATAGTCCAAGGGTGACAAGTGCAAGCTGTCCATAGTGAAGCTACGTGGCATGTCGAGCATGTCACCACAGGCTGACAGACACTGTATCCCCTATGAATGACACCAATTTGTTAGCCAACTGTTAAACGTGATATGTTTGTCTGTATACTGTGACATCATAATTGGTGTGTGTAAGATGCTAGAAAAGGTCAGGGTCATACTGGCCTGGGCTACATGATCAGAGTGTTCCTCCATGTATCATGTCATGTGGTCCGGGGAGTAACGTCTGAGGTTTTACGCACCAGCATGGACAATGATGGTGCCAGTCCTGTACTTGCTTTGGAGTGACCTGACTACATGTGTTATGTGGCAGATCCTGGCAAGCGACAGACAGCCCAAAGTGACTATTCCCTTGTTTGGGCTGGTGAGTGGTACGTCAGTGTGTCTGACAATGTGTCGCCTATTACAAGTGTATTAGGTGTGTTGTTTAGCCCAAAGGGCAGTGACTGTGTGGCACACTGACATTGTGAACTATGTGATATGTGGGTATTGTAGTGGGGTAGCAGTTGTGTGTGTGTCTGCTTTGGAGGTCTCTGCTGCTTAGGCAGAGTTCATTTACAGCATCCGAGTATGTCTATGTGTGATAATGTGGTTTGAGTGCTGTTGCTAGAGGATGTGTGAGACTGATATGTGGTGTGTGTGGTTACCTTCACCACCTGATAGACTGTGCCAGTCATGGGTCGAGAGAGTTCAGCACACTGTATGTCTATATAGGTGCATCTCACACATATATCTGAGTTTGTCGGGAGAAGGAGAGGGTTGTCTGTGTACATGAGGCAGATGTGACATTGTGTCAACATCACAATATTCACCAGTTGGACTGGAGAGTACACACGAAACCGACCCCTGGACATGCAAGGATATTATGATGACATACTCTGTAGCCTGATCACAAAGGATCAGTAGGGTGTTAAGTGTGTAAAAGAGTATAACAGGGATTAGTGCTCAGGTTCATTGGTATTTTGTAAAGAGTAGCTGAGAAGGAGTCCAGACTGAATCATGACACCTCCTTCAGCTATGTCATAAATAGCAATGTACACCCATTTATGTCCTGAGTCAGGGTCAACTGTACCTGACTGACAATGCCGACATCCTGACAGACAGGCCCATATATACATACCCACCTCCCACTGACGATAGTCCATATCATCATACCAGGAGATATCACATATAGAATGGATGGGCAACTACCCCCAATGCCAAAAGCATGTCAGCAACTGGAATACATTGATTCCCAATATGTGTCATGCATAAACTACAGAACAAACAGATCCTGCACCTGAACAGTCAGCTGAGTCTCACCCCCTACACAGGATGTGGAACCATTGAATGTGTTACAGCAGCATATGGCACTCCCCACAAGTGTTGGTGCACAACACACCATGGGAAGTACAGTCCAGTACGCCTATGAAGTCTGATCTGCAAGGTCATGGAGTCCATCATGGTTGGAGTCATAAACAGAGCTATTGGAAGCTGACATACACACAACCCTACCAGCTGTGGCATGTTCATGTGCGGATCATGGTTCCCAAACATACTAGACTGTTTGCAAGGCAGCCACCCAGGACATACATCACTGAACACAGCTACATATGTCTCACATAGACTTTGAATAGCCCTTTATCAACATCCCAGACACGTAGTATCCACAAAACCAACAAGCTGTGCATACATATGTGTTGACATATGAAGGAATGTCAATGTGTCCACAGATAGATCACACAGATGGCGTCCCAGGTTGTGTCCTACATGAACTCCAAGAGGAACTAATCCCTCAAATAAAACAGCTATACAATATCAACCTCACTACAGGACATGTGCCCACAGAATGGCGTACAGCAACAGTGGTCCCGCTCCACAAAGGTGGAGCCTCTACGGACCCTGGAAACTATCACCCCATAAACCTGACTAGCTTAGTCTGCAAGGCTATGGAGAGGATCATCATGGAGCTCATAAACAAAGACATTGGGAACCTACAGACACTAGATCCTACCCATTTCGGCTTTGTCAAGGGCAGATCCTGCCTTTTGAACCTGGTTGACTTCTTCAAAACAGTCACCAAAGCCATAGATGAAGGGAAGGTAGTCCACACAGCCTATCTGGACCTGACCTTGCAAAGGCATTTGACACAATACCCCACTTGGGCATCATAGATAAGCTATCCAGCTTAAATATAAACCCCTATGTCACAAGATGGGTTGCAAACTGGCTCAAAGACAGGACCCACAGAGTGAGAGTTGCTGGAGCCATGTTAGACTCGAAACAGGTCACAAGTGGCGTCCCACAGGGTTCTGTCCTGGGACCACTCTTGTTCGGTATATACTTTTCTGAGGTACAGGCAAACGTGGGAAGACTATGGCTCACCAAGTTCGCAGACGACTGCAAACTGGGCGCCATAATCAACTCTCCAGCTGACACAAACATCCTTCAAAAAGGTCTCACAGAGACAGATAACTGGTGCCAGCGCCATGGTTTAAAGCTAAATGCCAAAAAATGTATAGTCATACCCTTTGGCAAAAACAATGTGCCCACAAATTACCACAAATGCAGAAACCCATTAAGTACAGAAAAGGTTATTAGGGACCTGGGGACCCAAGTTGATAGCAATCTCTCCTTTGAAAACCACATTGCCAAAGTGGTTAGAAAGACCTTCTACATAGCCCACCTCATCACGAAAGGTTTCACATCTAGATCAAGAGAGGTAATCGTGCCCCTTTATTCATCCCTCATCAGACCCATCATAGAATACAATGCCCCTTTTGGGATGTACCTTACCCAACACCTGCAGCAATTAGAAAGACCTCAAAAGTATCTCACCAAGAGGATCAAGGGTCTCAAACAGATGCCATATGCTGCTCGGTTAAAAAAACTCCAGCTCTACTCAGTTGCATACCGCCTACTTCGAGGCGATCTATGCCTGACATACAAAGCTATGTCAAATCCAGAATTAATGGACATGCTCCACCTCAGTAAATCTAAATCCCTTAGAGCCACATGCTCGAGGGACTTGAACCTCAGCACAGAAATAAATAGAACTTGCTGGAGGGACAGGTTCATAACCCAGAGGCTCCCTTCGCTCTGGAATAGAATTCCAGTTCATGTGAGGCAGAGCACCTCAATGAATCTCTTCAAGAAGAATCTCGATAGGTGGATGGGGGATCATAGGTTTGTCCCAGGAATTACTCCCATGTCACTATTAGACAGAGGCACAGTAAACTAAACCTTAAAAAGGGCACAGTATACTCAAATCAAGGGATGGCATAAGCCATACAGAATCAGGCTAGGCTTATAATTGCCTCAGGGCAGATAGCCTAGTATGAACCTATGAACCTATGAACAATGTAAGGATTATGAGGTCCTGTTCAAGCTGTTGACACCTGCTGACCCACACGCACCATTCCTGGAATGGCATAAAACAAAGTGTACACACATCACCATGTCCAGTCTGATGATGTCACCATCCTGTAAATACAGCAGGAGAAGAAAAACCAGCCAGTAAAGCAAATGGTGTGCCGTGTTAATGTGTCTCTCTCTAGTATCATAACATAGTTAGGTAGGGGTTTGAATCCTGCAAATGCTGACTGTGTGGGGGGTGTATGTGTGCAGTTTCCTTTGAGAGGAGTGCCCTTTTTGGAGACTGGGAAATCTCAATAAAAGAGATACATTCCTCTTTGGAAAGTCTGATGATGTCACCATCCTACAAATACAGCAGGAGAAGGGAAACCAGCCAGTAAAACAAATAGCGCACTGTGTTAATGCGTCTCTGTCTAGTATCATAACATAGTTAGGTAGGGGTTTGAATCCTGCAAACACTGTGTGTGGGGGTGGGGGGGTGTATGTGTGCAGTTTCCTTTGAGATGAGTGCCCTTTTAGGAGACTGGGAAAACTCACTAAAAGAGGTACATTCCTTTTTGGAAAGTCTGATGATGTCACCATCCTACAAATACAGATGGAGAAGGGAAACCAGCCAGTAAAGCAAATAGCGTGCCATGTTAATGCGTTTCTCCCTAGTATCATAACATAGTTAGGTAGGGGTTTGAATCCTGCAAACACTGACAGTGTGTGTGTCACTGTTGGTCAATGCGGTGTGGGTATTGGTTTTACTATGGTAGGACATATTATGATTAAAACAGTAAGTGCATTGCACACATCAGGTATCTGCATGGCAAATATATATGTGTACATTTCCCCTCAATCAGTACATAGGTGTGAAGCCTACATACTACATGAATACATCTGTTTCCATTGACAGGTTGTGTCGCTGCATCTCAGATCGTAGGTCACATATGTATGTATGTGACAAGGCTGTCCACTGTTGTGATCTGTGGCCAAGGTCATCTGTGCCACACACACCCATGACAGTTACTAAAGAGTAGTGTGAGTGAGGGTATATGCCTGGGGTATATGTCAGACATGTTCATACACAACAACGACTGGCAATAATGGACAGTCTGTATAGGTGTACAATTGCCTTGCGGATATGCATTCAGGCCTCTAATGTCGTATGTGATACACCAAGGGACTCCACAATACCTATGGATATGTGGATACCAAGGGACACATGACATAACACGAGGCTGTATGTACACATTGGTACCCAACATACATGTTGAGGTCTACCATCGATGTGGTACTGACGGGATAGTAATGTATAGTAAATGTGGATGACTATGCCATAACCGGCTTACTGATATACAGCATGTGTCAGACAACAGGTGTCTGTCTGTATTATACCCTTGTGTAGGATGTGCGTCCCATCCAGGGAATGCATTGTAGGCCAATTGCCTGCATTTCCAGATGTGGATGGACACATCCCTAGTGTGTTTGCATGTACCTAAGGGGGCTATATGCCAAACAGATGTGGTCCCAGGAATGGGTGGCGGTCAATACCACTGGTTAATGTTAGAGTATAGTACTAGAAGAATCCAACTGTTACTGAGTTCCCTACAACTGTGTGTCATTTGTCAGAACATGATCCAATGATTGCTTATAGTCATGCTGTTGAGGTTGTGTATACTACCAGATGGCAAATCATTGACAGATATTAACAGTATCAACCACAGCATAGTGTCAACCCATGACATACACACATGTGGACCCATGGTAGTACATAACTGTAGTAGAATGCATACTGGCCATTGAAAGTTACTATGAGATGTTAACAATGTGTACAACTGTGTGTGCCACACGTCCCATGTGTCCACCATGCACGTACATGCAGACAGTGTGCACCCACCATGTTCACAGATGTACACTTGCTAATCTGTACTGCACACATCACACATGTACTGTCCACTCACTAACACATGCTGGCAATACATTACACTTCAGCCAAGTGGCACATGGGTGGACAATACATACTCAGACCAACAGTGGTGTAAACAATGCTACATTGACAATCAGAGCTTTGATACATAATGCCTGCTCAGACATACCTACAAGGATGTCATTACACTTTCCTGTTGACAACTTGCTAATATTGCTACACTGCTATAATGTCACACTGTGCATCAGCACCATGTTAGCCTGTTCTTGCATCAATGTTACAGATGACAGGAGGTGACACAGGTATCATCATATGCACAGGGTGTGTTGTTTGCGAGAGTCTGACATTGACCCATCCAATCGACATGTCTGTGTGTGTGTGTGAGGGACAACAGTACAGCATGGGCCAATGTTGATGTAATGAGTGTGTGTGTGTGTGTGTGTGTGTGTGTGTGTGTGTGTGTGTGTGTGTGTCTGTGTGTGTGTGTGTGTGAGCCCTAGTTGTTTGGTTAATGTGTGTGTGTCTGCATGCACACAGCTCCACCATGTGGATGCCATATATGGTAGGTTGTGGGACAGCCACAGACTGTACCTGCTAGGCTGTACAGATCACTGTCTCTGGCCACGGACACAGTACCTGTGCCTGGCAGGGGTGCTACGGACAGTATCGGGTACCAAACCCGACTGGGTACTGTCATCAGAGGCAGAGGTATGACGACTGGACCCACATCCCTGCTGGGACTGGCCAGAGACACGTGCACGTGGTCTACTGGGATGGTCAATGAACAGGCCAGCCCCAGCATAGCTGGGGCTGTAACTGCCAATACGGGAGCAGCTGTGTACTGTGGGCTGTCTGTGACCACTGCCAGCTGTTGCTGTTGCTGGCATGTGTCTGCATTGACATTGCAACCATCCCGCACGGTCATGACTCATGGAAGACATATTGTGGAGGGCATCTACTGTCTCCCCCCAACGTCTATCAATGACCTTGGTGTAATTCCGGATGGCACCAGCAAGGTCACAGATGCTGTCATTGATAGCAGTGTAATGGGTCCTCTGCACCCTAAGTCCCTGTCTGGTGTACCATTCCATACGTGCCTGAGCCTGCATTACAGCCCAGAACATACTGGACGTTGTAAGACCTGTGAGGGCACGTCTGCCAGGGGCAATATGACCAGCAGTGCTCCCCCAAGAACCCGTGGACCTCCGCCTATGTGGTACCATTCCAGGAATCTGGCTATGGCTGCTGTGAGGGGATGCAAGTGCTATGGGTACCACACTCTCCTGGTCAATGCTAACTGTATGCTGTCCCTCGCCTATGGCCATTGGTGATGAGGGATGTATTGGCAGTATGAGTGTGCACATAGATGGGGTTGAACGCTGTGTACTGTTGATTGGCGGACCAACAAAAGACCCTGTCAAACCTTCCTGTGCCATAATACATGTCTCATCATCACCACTATTCGTGGCAGTGGCTTCAGGTTCACTGCTGCTTTCGGCCACCCCTAACTCAGCACCTGTGAGAGAAAGACAGGAAACACACTTTACAGTCTGCACATCATGCATGCACACATGAACACATGCACACATGCACACATGAACACATGCACACATATGCACTCCTCACTATAGCACATACACACACACCAGCAATCCAACACATACTCTACATTGGGTGAAGGTGGATGCCAGTATCACAAGGCAAACAGTCACCACACACATGTCAGCATGCAAAATATGTATTGCACAAGACCATGCAGTGCAAGTGTATACACCCCTATTTCATGGCAGTGTACATGGCTTTGATGCAACTGTGTAGTTGTTCAGTGATTGGCTACACCCTGGAACACAGTGTGTACCTGGACACAACATTGCTGTGCAAGTATTATCAGCTCTGCAATGCCCTGTGCACCATCACTCACAGGTATACATGCCATGGCTGCATGTGTTATCTGTGTGACACATAGATTTCCATGTCTGAGTACAGTGTCTGTGTCCATAGCAGATAATAGTGGGCACAGGTGTAGCACATGCATGCTATGTACACACACAGGATGAGTAGTGCATGTTGATGTGAAGGAATCCCAATGCTTGACATGGCCAATGTACAGTGGTTATGGTGAATGTGGGACATATTGCAGATATGTCGGTGCCAGCCATGGCATGGCATGCTACACGACTGCAACATTAAACACCACACATACCCAATGTGTGTCATTTGACCTATGCACCCACTAGCATTCCAGGACATATATGTTACACTTTGCTTTGACGGTGACTGCTGTGCATATTGTGTATACTGGCATATGTAAGCACACACACAACATGCTATGCATATTGTGTATAGGTGCATATGTTTGCACACACACACCATTGAGGTGCACAGCAATGACTGCTATGAGTAGTACTGTGGTCACTGTAACTGGATGGGGTGTAGTACCCTGTGCAATCATCATCATGCATCTTGTGGTCACTCACAGCTAGTAATGTGTGCAAGACCAACGCCTATCATGCTGTACCTGAACTGCAGTGCCGTGGCTACGTTCACAGTTAAACAGCCACTTTGTACATGGGTTTGTGAGGTACCTGGTAGAGAGCATTGCCTAACATGACTGTGCTATGTGTTGAAGAGTGTTGCACAGTCCCATGATAGGCCTCTACCCCTGAGATACATCATGTGTGTGTGCATGACATGTGGGATACTGAAGTGTGACCTTACAACGGGTGTGTGGTAATGCCAAATGTAGCATGTTTTCGTGTCCTACGTATGATGAACGTGTTATGTTGTGTACAGCTGTAGCAACTATGCATATCCAATGTGCAGTACAGTGTTGCCACAAATGTGTCTGCTGCTCTGTGCATTGCATGTGATTGAGGCAGCTACTGACTTTACTGAGATGTTTAATGTCTCACAGCAAACATGCACAGCATGCATTATGCGTAAGTGTGTTACGTGTACATGGCCTACATGTCACCTATGACATGCACATGTCATTACCAATATTAAAGTGTCAACGCACTTACCAGCATGTATTGTCTGCCCTGCTGTCACACCAGAGGGACCTACAAGAATATGATACAGTTTGTCAGTGGCCACAACTGTGGCATTGCTACTGTGAGTGTGCTAAACTACAGTAGAACAAAAGTCAACAGTCACAGGTGTACAGATACTATTCCAAATATCAGTATTGCACACAATAGGCAGCACAATTGCTGAACACACAGTACACATCTCACATATGCATATTCTAACAATACAGGTAACAGTAGTCTACAGCTAGGGCATATTACCAGCACGCTCCATGTCATCATGCTGGGTGGCTCCGGCCTCCATGATGACACATGTGTGATGCTGTTGCTGCTGTAGGCCAGAAGCCACCACGCTTAGGAGCAGCTCCTCCACTCTGGTGAGGGGGGGATGTATGGCCTCCCCACCACCTGTGGCAAGCTGTTGTCTATGGATATCAGATGCACGCCACCGGACATGTCTAATTAAATCACTGCAGTGATGGCGTACCTACTCATATGTCCAGTTATGCATGCCTATGTCATTTACCCGACAAACAAGATCTTGCCACAGTACAGTACGCTCATGCTGGTGCTGGCTGGCCCTGGAAAACAGCAGTGTATAGTGCTGCACCAGGCTATTATGTATTTCCTGTTCCTCCACAGCTGTATAGGATGGATTGCGCTGATGAGCCATAGCCCTGGAAGACTATTAAAATATGTGTGAGCAAGTCATGTGGCACACTTAACATTATTAAGTACAGATATCACTTAACTGCCATATATAGCATCTGTTTGTCTGTCAGAGGATACACACGTTCAATACCACACATCAGTGCTCAGCCCACAACTGGCTGACAGTGCCTGCCACACTCCATATAACAAACCAGTATACATCAGTACTCGGCACACTGTTTGGGATACAATGCACAACCTCGCCACGGGGGTATATATCAAGCTAATGCATGAAGAAATATGTCATCCAATACAATGAATGTAATGTACATTTACAGTATTATCAGTAAACCATCCTAGTCGTTGATGCCATACCCATATCTAACATATGTGCACGGTTGTTAATATAGCTGGCATACTGCTGTAACAGAGTATACATGTTGCTAGGTGCACACACATACTCTGTAACACACATGTGATTGCGGGCATAGTACATGCATCATTACACACACATCAGACATACATGCAACGCACAAATGTATGCCGACACAGATGAGCATTACTTGTGTACCTTACAGTACTGTGTGCCCCTACTTACAGATACCTATGCCTGAGGTATGTAATCTGTGCAGAGTACAGGAAACACACAAGACAGTGTTACCAGGGAATGTGAACATACACCATACTGTGATGTTTAGGACTACAGCTTCAGGTAGTACAACAGTTCATATGTGAGCTGGATTCACTAGCAGTACCACTTACTGAGCATACATGTATTGCTTCACCGTACAATGGGATACCACAGTCGTACACAAGGAACTAAGTCACAACATATGCCATCCTACTATGTCTACATCCCAATAACTGACACATCCTTCTCTGGCTTCACACCTAGGACACAAACTACCATGACAGAAGCAACCTCACACTAAGCTATCACACCTTTACAGACCTTGCACACATTCACTGTCACACTCATTCCACCTCACATAGCAGGTATTGCACTGAGTACATGTGTGTGTGCATTGTGTCATAGGTAGGAAAAATGCTATTGGCCCTAGGGCCTAGAGCAGCCTAGCCATATGCTACCCTGGCCTTTGACACACATGCAATGTCATTTCACATGGTCCTGTCAACCGGATACACAGAGGTGACTCCCAGGGCATATTACCTATCTCCCAAACAAACATCAGAGGTATGTAAGACATCTGCTAATGAGGAGCCTTGTTTGTTAATGCTGGGTAGTTTAGTCCAGAGTATGGCATATTTGTGGATAGGAACCTGTACCTCCAGCATGTGCTGTTTAGTGAGGTGGTGAGGATTAGGGCCCTAGATCATGTAGCCCGGAGGGATTGCGAGGTGTTGACATGGTGGTTGGCTGACTGCTATGGGTGTGACATACCTCTGTATGCCCGGCAGAGGTAACCTCTGGGTGGGCGGTATGCAACGCACTCCAGCTGTGGTTTTGTGAGTCATTCTGCATAGGGCATGTGTTTGAGGGCAATATTTCTCTTTGTGAGGTATGTCTGTGGCCTTTCCACTTGCTGTAGTTGTCATGTGAGGTACATACCACATGGGGCTTTGTGATGAGTAGAGGGGAACACTGCCTTATATTTCCCTAGATGACACACCTTTTGTGATGACACGTACCACATAGACAGATGACAAGACTAGTGTGGCACTGTGACTATCAAAGGGGAGGCTACTGTCCACCTGTGTCCCATGTTCCCTTCTGACACCTTCAGTGTTAGGCAGGCTACCACCTATGTGGTAGTTGCTGGGTAAAGTGTTTTGGAATGGGGTATGGCACTGCAGTACCAACACTGGTGTTCAGTCCATACCTTGGTCAACAGGCACCTGTTGCAGTACGTATGACCCCGTGTCTCCCTCTCTCTCTCTCTCTCTATATATATATATATATATATATATATATATATATATATATATATATGTATATGTATATATATATATATATATATATATATACACACATAGCTATACATAGCTATACGTATCAATACATATCTATACATAGCTATACATATCAATACATATCTATATATCCATATATATATATACATATATATATATATATATATATATATATATATCTACATATCTATACATATATCCATATCTATATATTTATATGTATATATATATATCCATATATATATATATATATATATATATATATATATATATATTTATATATATATATATATATATATATATATATATATATATATATATATATATATATATATATATATATCTATATATATATATATATATATATATATATATATATATATATATATATATATATATATATATATATATATATATATATATAGATATATATATGTATATATATATATATATATATATATATATATATACATACACATACATGTATACATCCATTGCTGTACATATAGATGCACATATAGGCACATACACTGCCCACCTTTCATGGTAGGGATGTCAATTATGCAACAGTTGTGAGACATACGGTTATGTAATAATATTGTACAGTGTTGTGCAGAATGCATTTTGTTGTCCTCAGGCCATATAGCTGTAGCAGGCCTCACTGCCTGTAGCTCAGTCCCACAGCGTTTAACCACCACATGACATATACCGGCACTGCTTGCTGTCTGCAATGCCACACACTACAACCTACATACATTTGTGCACATAGCAACCTTCAACAACATATATATGTCCAGCCTTCACTAACAGTTGCAGTATGTCCCTTGCCCTATGCACATGTGCATATACATATAGATACAGACTGCTGCCACATTTGGAGGATTCACAGTATGTAGAGTACCCTTCAGATTCATTCAGATGCCTGCAAATACATATCTGTTACTTACCTTACCTTTGTATTCCTCACCTCCATCTGTTGTAGCTGTTGGTTTTTTTTTTTGGTTTTGGTTTCCTCTGTGTGTTGGTCTTTCTTTTCAGTGTCTGTCTCTTACAGCCTGTTTGTCTCCATCTGTCTGTCTGTCTCTGTCTGTCTGTCTCTCTCTCTCTCTCTCTCTCTCTCTCTCTCTCTCTCAGTTCGTGCAATGATATTATTGCATGTGTGGACAGCAAGTACAGGTTGCTTTTCTAGGTATCTGCACATGTGCATGTGATGGCCTCTGCACCAATTGGTGCCTACCATTTAGTAATTGCATGCAGCCTGCTTTGTGCTAATTGCAGTACTCACTGTGATTGCAGTACATTGCTATAAAATGCTAGGTTAGGTTAGCGTAGCCCTTTCAGTTGTGCAAGGTGGGGCCCAGGCTTGTTTGCTGTGAACACTGTTGTCTCAGTCAGAAGGTTGGTATATGTCTCATATCTGAAGCTAGGGTTGTAGCCAGTGATATGCATGTTTTACTGAAACCTGACTGTTGCTTCTTCCAGTGCACTCTTCTCAGTTTACTCACACCTCCTAATTCTAACACTGGATACATGGGAGTATGTACTTTCTTTTAGAATTAGAGAATTAACTGGCATACAGCTGTAGTTATTGCAATGTGTTCCTATGGCTTTCCTGTTTTCCCTTTACATTCACTCATTGTAATGCATGATATATTTCTTACAGCACCAAGTTATTGCTATCTGCTGTGGCTTAGTGGTACTTCATGCAGACTGGTGAGTCCAAGGTGTGGGGTTCAAGACTGACAAGGGTATTTTATTTTGCTGCTGAGCAGTACAAGGGCCCTGTCATACACAGTGACTAAGGCAATTTTAAGCAGTTGTAAGCGGGTTTGCTTAGCTAAGCGCACACATGCGCACACTGGTGCAAACCCACTTACTACTGTTTACAAGTGCTTACTCTCGCTAACCCCCGCGCTCATTTCTTTGACAGAAAAATAAATGGGGAGATAGGAATGTGGTGATAAAGGGTGCACAAAGAGGGGAAGACAGTAGGGAAACCAGCTCGGGATGTACAGAACAGGTGTGGGGAAGATCCATAGCTGCCCATTTCTTTACCAGCAGCAGCTGTGCATATGCAATACATTCGGAGTGACATTTGAAACCTTCCACCCCTGAGAGAGGGGTGAGGACAACTAAGTATGTTGTACTACCAATTATGAATATCAGGCACATGCACTGTTTGTGAACTGCTATACTGTCATTAGTACTTTACTCACTTCTGAACAGTTTGTGGTTTGTTTGTGTTGACATTAGCACAGTCTGCTCAGGACAACTGGACATATTTCAGTACTGTGTATGCCTACCTACACCCGTGGATGTGCCTGACTACACAGGTATATGGTACTTTTGGGTAGGGGTGCAGAACTGTGGAGAGCATTATTTATTATCGTGTGCTGTTTATCTTGCTGAACATGCAGATTTACTGTGTACCTGTTAGTCTATGAAGGCTAGTAGTCTGTCTCAGTAGCTCCCACCTGTGGACATATCCAGATGGTAGACAGAGGTTAGCCTAGTATCCTTTGACTGTGCACCACACCAGTCTTTTCAGCACCTGAACATTGGCATTGTCACAGGTGATTGCTAGCAGTACATGGCTACATCCTTTGATATTTCTGTGGTGTACTCTACATACGAGCATGCTTGTGGAATTCATTCTACAGCTATTTGCGGAGTGTGCAACAGCAGACAAGCTGATATGCGTGTGTGTTTCTGACACTTCCAGGCCTCAGATACTCTCAGGTAAATATTTGAACAGCCTCAGGGAAAGGTACATATAAGTGGGATACACCGGTGATATAGTTCAGATATTTTGCTGTTGAGACTTTGGGGGATTCGGAGCATATGTATTACTACACCTTTTCTGACATGCAAGCAGTGTCTACTCTCACTTATTGACAGTTTTCATTAAGTGAGATTCCCCACCTTTCTGCCTATTGTTAGTACATTTCACAGGGAGTCAGAGAGGCACAGCTAACATTTGTTTGCAAATCAGGGACATCCCTGTAAATCAGTCACAGTTGGGAGGTCTGGCCTCTGATCTATTCAAATATGCCAGTGTTTATCCTGTTCTGATACTGTGTGGGGTTTGTAAGGTGCTACTGTAACATTATTCCCTACTAGCATGGCTTGTTCTCTTTTCACAGTCATGTCATGCAATTCCACAACACTTGCTGGTTAAGGGCTACAGAACAAGATTTGTGTTATGCCATTCCTATTCACCCTTTACATTCATTCATTGTAATGCATGATATATTTCTTTCAGCACCACATTATTGTATATCTGCTGTGGCTTAGTGGTACTTCCTGCAGTCTTGTGAGTCCAAGGTCTGGGGTTCGAGACTGACAGGGGTATTTTATTTTGCTGCTGAGCAGTACAATGGCTCTGCCATAGTGTGACTAAGGCAATTTTAAGCAGTTGTAAGCGGGTTTGCGTGACGCTTAGCAATGCTTAGCTAAGCGCACACATGCGAACACTGGTGCAAACCCGCTAACTACTGCTTAAAAGTGCTTACTCCCGCTAACCCCTGCACTAATTTCTTTTAAAGAATAGAAAATGTGGAGATAGGAAAGTGGTGAAAAAGGGGGCACAAAGAGGTACACACAGTAGGTAAACAAGCTCTGGATGTGCAGGATAGGTGTAGGGAAGGTCCATAGCTGCCCATTTCTTTAACAGCAACAGCTGTGCATATGCAATGAATTTGGAGTGAAATTTGAAACCTTCCACCCCTGGGAGAGGGGTGAGGACAACAAAGTATGTTGTACTGCCAGTTCTAGTTATCAGCTTACATATGTCCGATGGACATGTGTGCAAAATGGGCAGCTATGTATGGGGCGTAATTTTTTTGTGGGTACAGATTGCCCTTTTTTTTTTTTTTTTTCAGGTGAGAGTGGGAAGTGAGGTAGAGGAAGTAGGTATGTCCGGGGAGGTAGGTTGGGAAGGTAAACAGACAAGACAGACAAGACGCATACAGGGGTGGTGTATGACACATGGGGTGGATGACACAATTGACGGGGTCGGATGTTTGGAAATCGCAAGCCCATGAGCCCACAGATGGTAACAGTGGAACTGAGATCCCTACCCATGGGCAGTCACCACTGAACCTTCACTGTGCTGGGGACTGCATAGGACGGGCACGCTCACCCGTGAGACATGCCACTCTCGCCTCAAGCTGGCGTAGGGGATCAGCCTCTGAACGCTGGATCTCCCTATGCACCACAGCCCAGACCCTTTGAAGGGTGACAGGTGGCCCTTCTCTGCCCACGCTTGCATGGGGGGGATGAGCACCATCCCCTGCAGCGCTTCCACCTGAAGATGGCACAGGACCAATGGAGGAGGGGAGCCCGGGCTGGGCACCAGACCTGCTGGTGCCAGGTGCACTCGCCGGCTGAGGAGGGACAGGTGGGTCCGCTGGGACCGGCCTTCCCATACGTTCTGTGATTAGGTGTGTTTAATTACAACATAA
The DNA here is from genome assembly GCF_019279795.1 of Protopterus annectens. Taxonomy (NCBI): domain Eukaryota; kingdom Metazoa; phylum Chordata; order Ceratodontiformes; family Protopteridae; genus Protopterus; species Protopterus annectens. Next base: position 1,575,282,604 of record NC_056726.1, on the reverse strand, counting down.
GCAAAACAGCATTCCAGATTAGTTGTAACAGCATGCAATAATATTCCCATTAACCCAACACACCAAGAGTACAACAGTTGAACAGCAAGCATAACACATGCATATATTGAACCACAGTGGTTATTCCTACAGCATGCAGGTATGTTTGGCAGCAACAGGCCACCATGATTGTGGTGTTTAAACAGGGCACATGCATCATGCAAATATTTATAGAACAATAGGACATATGTCCCAACAAATATTTAGGATTACACATACCCATTGAGGTGTGGAATTGCATGGTTTATGCACATACAGCAGGGTGTATAAAAAAACCTTGGTTAACATCTTATAATGACCTTTTAGTCTACACTACATTCCTAGTGACTGCAAGTGTATATCCCCTACCTGTATTATTACACTTCCCAGCATACATTAGGTTGAGTACTGGGTTTGGCTAGTTCAATGTATGCCTGACCTATATCTGACATACTAACTGTCCAGGATGCAGATGTTACTGCTACATATTTCTTGATTGCATTTATATTTCTTTTTCTACATATCTGGGATGTTTTCACATGACATTTTCACTTTGATTTGTACAGAACCCTGCATTTCTTGACACACACATTTCTGGGGAAAAAATAACATGCTACATGTGCCAGGTTTACTTATTCATGCCAGCCAGTAACTGCCTGTTGTGGACTGTATATATGTTTCACAGCTACTAGTACTTCCATCACCCACTTTATATGGGACTGCACAGCTCTGGGTTGCCAGCACCTTTTCAAACAGTACTGTTTGTATACTGCAAGGGTACAACATTTCAGACTCTGTGACACAGACACACTCTGGGTTTTAGACCTTTATTAATGACATTACACACTTTTCCACAGGCTCACTCCTTTATTTGGTTTAACGGTGTATATGGCGACATGTTCAAGACTTATAATACCTTTATTAATGGGTTAGAACAATCTTTTTTTAGGCTCACTCACTTATTTTATATAACAGTTCCCGCAGAGATATTATTCCAGACATATGTTGCCTTTCTTAATGGGTTTCTAAAATCTTTTTCTGCCTCTCTGACATTTTTATCTGACAGTACATGCAGAGGACTTATCCAGGCAATTTTATGGCTGTATTATTGGACTACAACACTTTCTTTCATGCTCTATCCCATATTTTATATAACAATACATGCAGAATAATCACTAACCTGCGTGGTGGCGCAGCCTTAGCAGCCTATCAGCATAGGCTTGCTGATTCGTAGCACGGTCACCTGCAGCTCTAAAGTAAATGAAGAGATATTGAGACATACCTATCCGTTATACATACTCCATTATCAATTCTTACATACTGCATTCCATGGCTACATACTCAGTTGTGGGGCATCCCACATCCCACGGGCCTCCTGTATCCATTGGTTCAGGTGGTCCTGCTTTTGTCTCTTCAGGTCAGCATGGTGGTGATGGACCTGCTCACCAGTCCAAGGAACGCCTGTGGCACTGGTGAGGTCACGAGCTAACCGGTTCCAAGCCTCTGCCTTGTACTCCGTCCCTTGGAACTGGCCCTGCAAGAGTCTTGACTCGTGATGGTGGACAAGGAGCCAAACCATGTATTCGGACTCCTCGATGCCCCAACGTTGCGCTCGGAAGCGTGTTCCTTCTCCGACACCAGACATTCTAACTGCAGATGTGAGCTACAATCAGTTATGGTGTGTATTCCCGCCTATGGGGCTTAAATATGCCGCATTTCCCGCACTTTTTTGTGATTGGCCATTTTGTAAAATTCTCGGCTGACTGCAGACCTGCTTAGTAATGGTTAAACTACCATTGCTAAGTATATGTATGTTAAAAGTGTCTGTTTCTCCTAAGTTGTCATGGCTTAGTGGTTCTGTGCTTTGATTAGGATGCACAGAGTCCTGGGTTTGAACCTTGTCATTCATTTTATTTTCATACTGTCCAGACAGGCTAGGGGGTGTGGCTGCGTTTAAGCAACTTTGCTCTACGTTGCTCCACGTTGCCCTAAGGTGTGCTAGTTGGCGTGACACGCACGTCCGCGCAAACAGATTGCACTGGTTAAAGCGCTATTTCACTATGGGCACCTCTATTGTGCTGAGTAAAGCGCTGTTAAACTATGGGCACCTCTATTGTGCTGGGTAAAGTGCTGTTAAACTATGGGCACCTCTATTGCGCTGGGTAAAGCGCTGTTAAACTATAGGCACCTCTATTGCGCTGGGTAAAGTGCTGTTAAACTATGGGCTCTATTGCACTGGGTAAAGAGCTGCTTAACTGCAAGCAATTATGTATCAGGATCCTTTAAAAATGTAATATTTTGTTCACTGATACATTGGCCATTTCACTGCTTTTTACTGATATTTTAATCATATGTGTCAGGCATTATTCCATGTACTGATTTAAAACATAAATAAAAAGGGGAGTGGTGGGGTTCAAACTGTGAATGCCTCTTCTTTGTGCGAACGCTCTACCATTACGCTATTGCTACTTGGTGTGATTTGTATAAACATTCTTTCTTATGCTCTTCCATGTCGGAATTGCTAACTACAGCTAAGCAATGGGCACACCAGCGCACATACGCGCAAATACGGGCAGCTATTTTGGGAATTTAAAAAAAATAAAATACATTTTTTTACTTTTCATAACTGTGATGGGGGTTTACAATGTCAGGGAGTGTGGTGTTTGGTGCTAAGACATTTGAGCGGACTCGCTCGTGTGTGCTTTCATTTTCTTTTTACAAACCTTGCAGGGGTGTGGCCGTTTAGACTGCTCGGCAGTCGGACATGCCCCCTGCTTTCCTACCCGGTCCGTGTAAGACTTACGGTTGAGTCAGTGTGCCCTCTTGAATATTCATGGCACGCTGACATCATACATTTCAACTGCAGGCTCTGAGTAAGACTTATTAAGTCTTACATGGAGGATTCATGAATTCGGGGGAGTGTATTTTAAATTGAACAGAGTACTAATATTCTTTCATCCAGTTGTGTAGTGGTCCATTCTGCATCAACCCCAGCCTCTCCCAGTCAAGCTTACTCCAATTTGCAAATGACTCATCCATTGATGGATCCAATTGGACACCATTCATCTAGGATGACCTTTTTGTTCTACCACCCCTATAGCCACAGTGACCATGGATGCATCTCAACTGGGGTGGGGGGGCATTTTTGGGAAGAACAGTCCAGGGCATATGGTCCCCCTAAGAGACCAATTTTCATATCAGTGTTCTAGAGATGAGAACAGTCCTACTTGCATTGAAAGGCATTTCAAGATGCTATCCCTCTAGGCACTGTTGTAATTCAGACTGACAACATATGTATAGTCTGGTACATCAACAAACAAGTAGGAACTCAATCTTATCCCCTCTGCAGAGAGATCATGAGAGTGTGGGAATGGATGTTCTCATCAGACTGCTTTCTAATTGCAATGCACATTCCAGGGAAAACCAACATACTAGTGGACAAATTAAACAGGTCCATTTTGACAAGTGGTATCTCAATCAATCTGTGGAAGCAATGATATTCCATTGTTGGGGGCAACTTGCTGCAAGCTCTTTGCAACTCTCACAACAAGTGCAGCAAGTACTTTGCTCTTATCCCCCCTCAGGTGGAATCAGCGAGAGATGCTCTTATGCTTGGCTCTTGGATCTCCTATATGCTTATCATCCTCTCCCACTGATTCCCAAATTTATGCAGAAAGCAAGTTGGCTGAAGAGCCCAGAAGTCCTCATTGCCCCTTTCTGGCAAGTATGGTCCTTCTTCCCACGGTCTTACCTTCATTATCCTCATTGGATACTAGAGTTAATTCTGGATCTCCTCTCTCATTCATCAGGGATGCGACATCCCAACATTCCAACATACAGGCCCTCAAATTAACCGCATGATTTCTCCACTTTCAATAATGGTTAAACAGCCCAGACTGTCTTCCCCCATTTGTGAGATTATTTTGGCTTTTTAAAGAGAATCTACTAAAAAGTATACAAGAGAAAGAGGAAAAGATTCTCGCTTTGGGCTTTGAATAATGAGTTTGACCCTTTCTCTGCTCTAGTTTCTGCTATAGTTCAATTTTAGCAACTCTTTTTAAAGAACAATCAAGTTTCTCTACAATTAAACTTCAACTGGCAGCAATTTCTAATTTTCACATGGGGACAGAAATTATTCATTGGCTTCATCCAAGTTATGCAAAGCTTTTCTGAAAGGTATTTTTTGTAAGACTTCCAGTAAAGGATCCCTCACCTCCTTGGGATCTGAGAATTGTACTAAAGGACTAACTCAGAAAACTTTTGAACATTCAGCTAAAACCATTTTAAAATTTATTTCATGGAAAACAGTCTTCTTAGTACCCACAACTTCTGCAAAGAGAATATCAGGATTCCAGGCTCTTTCTTCAAAAACATCTTACAACATTTTCATCAAGATAGGATTACCTTATGGACAAACTCCTTTTTTACGTAAAATGGCTTCTGAAAATAACATTAACTAATCTACTCATTTACCAGTGTTTTCATTTTTTTCAAATAAAGGAGAGTACATGCTGCATCTTCTTGCTGTTACACAGACAGTTGTCTTTTTATCTTCACAGAACAAAACAAATTAGAAGTCAGATCAACTCTTTGTCTCTTTTTCACCAAAAAGGCTAGGTTGCCCAGTCTCTAAAGAGACTATAGCCAAATGGATCACTGATTGTATTTCTTGGATCTATTCTCAACAAGGCATTCCCCTACCCAAACCACCCAAAGCTCATTCAACCAGATACATGTCTTCTTCATCTGCTTTTTGGTCAAGAAAATCTATTAATGATATTTGTGCTGCAGCCACATGGTCCAATAGATATTATTTCTAGAAACAAAGCCATCTTTTGTTCGATGGTACTCTGGAATATCCTTCCTTGAAGGACACCCAAGATCAATGTAGCTGGGGACTCTGCTCTGTACACTGAGGAAGAATGAAAAGGACAACATCAGATTTAAAAGTTATGTACTCACCATAACTAGGGATCTGTGTTGTCCATTTTCATTTTTCCTCAGCTTCCCTCCCATCCATCCCCCATCCATTTTTTTCCTGGAGAGACCTATTAGACTGTATAGGGAACCTACAGTTCTGGGTTTGAGCCCTTCCTTTCTCTGTCAGCAATACCTGTCTCTGTTAAACTGTAGGGTGAAATGGCAACAAACTCAATATAACGTAATGGGGATGGAATAGTACATTATGGGTAGAGGGGGAGTTCGAGAGCTGGATCTGAAGTCTGGAATTTGTGGCCGAGTCCGATCCAAGGATCGGATTCAAACCCATACGTTGAGGAAGAATGAAAATGGACAACACAGATGCCTAGTTATGATGAGTACACAACTTTTAATTACCTTAAGACACTTATTATAACAAATTCAAATGATTTATAAGGCATAAAACGACAAATGGTGTATTTTGTTGGCCTGTTGCACCTTCATCTTGGAATTACCCATTATCTAATGATGCAATAATTGTGCATATGCAGGGGCATACACACAAAACAAAAAGCTGTTTATGTTTGAAATAGTCCACATAAGACAAAAAGCTGTTTATGTTTGAAATATTCACAATGGGTTTAGTTTCTGAAATTATGGGCAGAGAAGTGAAACATATGGACCACAAAATCTGAAACAGTATTGGGGGCATAAGTGCATAGCTTATAAATATATATATATATATGTATATGTATATATATATATATATATATATATATATATATATGTATATATATATATATGTGTATATATATATATATATATATATATATATATATATATATATATATATACACATACATATATGTATGTATATAAAATATTAGTTAAATTAATATTATGTTTACTGACATATGGATAGCAGTGCCTTGCTACCCTCCCCCTGGCAGTCTGTTAAAGCTCAGAACTCTTCCCACTGCTCTGTCTGGACGTGAGAAGGAGCAATCACCTGGTAGGATAGGACAGCCCTTCACACTCACAGACAGGGTGCTTCCAACTTTCTTATGCCACAGTCAAAGAAATATCTTTTGAGATATTGCTTCGCCTAAACTGAGTGATATCAGCTGTAGAGCTCAGATAAATTTCTTTTGCGTTTTATTTCCTCCCTCTGCCTTTTCCGTCAGTGCTTGAATAATGTATTCTGCTCTTTGACTGTTTTTTTCTGATTTAGTAATTGTGTATATAGTTCTGTTTTTAATTTGACTTGCACAGTAAGGTCTGTTAATTAAATGATTCATTTGGAAGTTTTGAAAGGAAAATTTGCTGATAGTGCATTTTTTTCTTTGGGGCTAAGATTATTTGAGGTGATTGAGTGGGATTATGGCATTTTAAACAGTTTTTGTGGTAAACTGCAATTTTGGCACTACTTTGATTGTTAAACATTTCTGATAGGAATTTTTCATCAGTTTGTGATTTATTTCTTGTCTAATACTGTTTTTGGATTTATTTTTATTTTATTTATTTATTTATTTCCAGTTTGATAACCGGGGAAGTCCACTGGGGCAAGCAGAGCCCATTTTCAGTGGCGGCCCGGGGAGAAAAGCTCCAAAAGCAGTAAGAATATAACATAAGTAAAGTATGGAATATACAATTTAAAATACAGATACAAAATCAGGGAGTATGTGTTAAAGAACACAAATGTTAAAATAACATAATGATTTATCCATTCATTTCTACTGAAACTAGCCATTTTTTACAAAATTAGGGAACATTTGTGCATGTATTTGGTACTTTAAACTGTTTTACTGAAAATACTATTTTCTTGCTGCCATGTTAAGACATATTCCTAGAGTAATCGTCTTTAGATTGCTATTTAGATAGAGACTAGTGGGATTAGTCAATCTTTTTACTGTGCTGACCGTATAGCCAGTATTTGATATTGAACTTGCTAGTTTCTTGTTCCCTGACTTGATGGACTCAGACCTCTCTCTTGCCATGTCCCCCATCTACATCTAAAAAAAAAGTGAAAGAATAAATAAAATAGCATGCCTAAGTCTATGGTTTGTGACTCCACAGTAGCCTTAGCTTTAGACGGTGACCAAACTACTCAGATTCTGTTATCTCCATGTCTCGTGGAGTGGTCATACTACCACAATTGTGAGTGCCATGAGGGTCAGACACATCCTCCATGTCTGTACCATTGCCTGCTGCAGGTATGGGAGAACACAATCCTTTATGTGCAGGGGAAGTCAGGGGTGCAGAATCTGTTGTCAGTATTGATACTTTTCCTTCTGGAAATTCTGCTGCTAGTGTAGTGTATGCAAAAAGAGAAAGAGGGCCCTCCATGTTGTGGGACAGCAGTCTCCGATATACTTCCCATCTGAGATGGTGGCTATGGATTGATCCATGGCTCATGCAGTTGGTTATGGTCCACCCCTGGTCAGTCTGCTGAAGATCCCCTTTTTGAAGGGAATCTTGTGTCTGAGGATTCTGGCCTGTCTGTGTTGCATCAGTTCATTTCATCTGATGATGAACAGATACAGGAACCCAAACAGATGTTTTCCTTTCACTCCTTCAAGCACTGGGGATGCTTTCTCACAAGAGTTAAAGAATTTTAGGGTATGCTCTGTCTTGCCTTGCTTTGCCTCCAACCCCTTTTGTCTGCAGTTGTGCTTTGGTATCCCCAGTGATGTTTTCTTATAAGAAGACCATGTCTTCTTTTTACACAGTCCTTCAAGATTAACTAAGCAGGTGGCTATTGTGTTATGGAAACAAGCTGAAGCAGTCCAGCACGGTATCTTTTAAAGTGTTTTGCTAACAGTGTTTTCTGTGAAAGCTTGTGTTGAGATGCATGTACAGTTTAGATGAGTTTGAAGTATCACTGCCTGGAGAACAAAATGTCTGTATTAAAGATATTGTTTCCGATGTTTCTCAGATGTCAAAATATGCTCTAAAAAGAGCCTTGGAAGGGGATGATACTATGTCTAGAAATGCAGCATTGTCAGTAGTGAGAAGGAGGTATGGCGGGTTGTACTCCCAGAATCATTCTGATGAGTTAAAAACATGAGCTTATGAATGCTTCTCTTGAGTCTGATTGTGTGTTTGGTACAACACCTAATCAGATCCTTAAACACTGGGATGACAGAGGTAATGGCTGACTGTTGCACCCCAGGCTGGAGAAACGTCTGTTGGTAGCCTGGATGATTCTATCTTGACTCATACTTCTTGAAGATGTGCAGTAGATGTTAAAGGAGGCCAGAAAATCTATTAGAAAATCTTATATTTACAAATGGATGAGGTTTTCCAAGTGGTTAATATCCCCCTGGTCATGAAGTATTGGTGTGAGGTTCTTCAGGATGGCTTAGCATATATATCCATTTCGGTGCATTTAGTAGCCATCTCTGCATGTCTGCCAAAGGATCCCCTTCTTTCTTTCTTTCTTTCTTTCTTTCTTTCTTTCTTTCTTTCTTTCTTCATTTTTTGGTAAAACAGTTCATGAAAGGAGGATTGCACACAAGACCCCCCTCACAAGCAAATTCCTCCTTTGCTGGATCTCAACTATGTTCTTGAAAAATTTACCTTACCACCTTTTGAAAAGGCAGATCCCACTGATCTTAAGTTTCTAACATGAAAAACTCTTGCTTATTGCTCTGGCATCTGCAATGTAAGTTTCTGAGATGCAGGTTCTCATGGTGGGATAACCTTACATGATTTTACACAGGGTTATTTATTTATTTATTTATCTTCTGTTAACTGGGTTAGTCTACTGGGCTGGAGGCCTATTTTCAGTGGAGGCCCGAGGAGAAAAATTTCACATAAAAGAACAAGTACAGATTTACAAAATTAGTAAATACATACATTTTGGGCATAAAAGAAATCAGGTACAAAGTACAATAATGCTATACAATTAATAGAATCTATCACACATAAAAAAATCAGTAGAGATAGAATGTAACTTACAAATGTAAAAACATACATTATAGGCATAAAAGAAATTGAGTACAAGGTAACATGATGCTATACAATTCTGAGACTCTGTCGCACATAAAAAGAAAAGAAAAAAATCACCAGAGATGAAATGTAACATTTTACAAGAAAAAAGTGGATGTGAAGTTGTCCTATCTTGTCTTCATACATTACTGATGGGTTCGGAACTGATCCTCTGTTCTGACTCTGCCACTTACAAAAGCTCGAGGTCTCAAACCAGCTCCTGGTTCCATCCTTATCCCATGATGCTCTAGTGCCTTCCCCAGATCTTGTTTGCCACTGAAACAGATCGGGTCATTACCAGCTCTGGCTAAGTGGATTTATATAATTCTTCTTGTTTCTTAGTATTAGTATTAGTGTTAGTTTTATATATATATATATATATATATATATATATATATATATATATATATATATGAAACACAAAATGCGAGATCCAAACCAAATAACTGAAGACACTGCCGGTGAGGGAACAAAACGGACACCACTACCTTGTTTAATGTTTATGTTCAATTTAATACAACTGAACATCTTCAGAAACACACCCACATATATCACTAGGTATAAATACCTAGTAAAAATCATCACAAGTGATTTGTATCCAATCATAGAATGTATGTCCATTTGTATTCAAATAAATGATTGTAAAAACAGTGTTAAATACTTAAAGTAAAAGAAAAGCTTGTTATCTAAATAAACAGTAAACGTTGAAGCCTCTATTTATAAAAACACATATTAAAATCTCTGTGCCTGTAAAAAACATTTGATGTTAATCATGTCGTTTAAACCCGGAAGCTGGTCAGCATTTAACATAATTTGCCATATAGCTTCACGGCACTCTAGAAGTGTTTTAAAATCTCCACTAAATAATGCATTGTTTACTCTCTCTAACACAAAGAAGGAAAACTTTTTGAACACAGGACACTCAAAGAATGGCTGGCGAAAGCATTAGATGTGTCCTTTTTCTTGATGGCCAATGTATGTTCATAAATACATTTGTTTAATGTACGTATAGTTTTCCCAATGTAAAAATGTTCACATGAAGTGCATTGAGCTAAATAGACTATGTTAGTTGTCTTACATGTGTAGTGCCCCTGTGCTACAAATGTCCTATTAATATGCTTGAGCGTAACTGTAGATGTCCCACTAACAAATCTACATTGTTTACAAGATAGACAAGGAAAAGTACCAGGGGTAAGGTTACAAGTAGACCCAATGTTTTTAAATCCTCTTTGCAAAATCATCTTAATATTTGATACTTTTTTGTAACTAAACACTGGACGATCACCTAAAATCTTTGATAATTCAGAATTACCTAGCACTACTTTCCAATTATTGGAAATAATCTCTCTGATGATACCCGTTTCATTAGTGATAGGAATAGAAAAGGACAAAATTGAATTGTCCATAATGTGATCTGAAACTTTAACCATATTGCAATGGATGTCTTCAGTGAATCTCAAAATAGGACTTGCAATGTTTGCTCTTAATGCAAAAACTTCACCAATAATTTGATTTAACCAAGAAGATCCATATCCTCTGTCTGAGATAAAACATTTTAACTTGAAAATTTCATCCAAAAAAATGTCATCACTACTGGTTAAACGACTGAGCCTTATAAATTGTCCCTTGACTACACCTTGCTTCATGTGGTTAGGATGTAAACTGTCATGATGTAAGTATTGATTAACAAAAGTAGATTTTCTAAAAATACTACTTTCAAAGATACAATTGGAATGATTAATGGTCAAATGCAGGTCCAAATAGTCTATACTGCTACCAAATCCTCCCAAAGTGAATCTTAAGAAACTGGTGGTACAATTCAGATCTCAAAGAAAAATGGAAAAAGAGTCAAAATCTCCCTTCCATAAAAATATCAGGTCATCAATGTAACGTCTGTAAAATAAAATGTTATGAGCCAAAGGGTGAGTAACTAAAAACTTAATCTCCCAGGTTGCCATAACTAAATTGGCAAAACTGGGCATTACTCGTGCACCCATAGCAACCCCTGATATTTGCTGAAACAATTCTCCTCTGAATCTGAAAAAATTATTGTCTAACACAAGTTCCATCAAAGTACAACAAGTATAAACAAGGCTACTGTCAAAACTAGTATGTTGACTGAGGTATTCCCTCATGTACTCAATGCCTAATTTCTGGTCTATACTTGTATAGAGGTAAACTACATCCAAAGAAGCAAATTTTGTGTTTGTGTCGAACACTTGAATCTTGTTCAACAATTCTAAAAGAATTCTAAAAATCCCGGAGATAGAATTTAGAATCCTGTATGTTGACTGAGGTATTCCCTCATGTACTCAATGCCTAATTTCTGGTCTATACTTGTATAGAGGTAAACTACATCCAAAGAAGCAAATTTTGTGTTTGTGTCGAACACTTGAATCTTGTTCAACAATTCTAAAAGAATTCTAAAAATCCCGGAGATAGAATTTAGAATCCTGTACTACGGGGTTTAACAAATTATCTAACCAAATGGAAATGGTTTCTGTTTTGGAAAAAACGGCTGACACTATTGGTCTAAATGGAAGGTGTTCAGCCAGTTTGTGCACTTTTGGTATGCCAAACAGTGTGGCAATTTTAGGATATTCAGTAAACAAAAAAGTGTAAACAGAAAAATCAATACCACCTTGACTAAATAAATCAAACAGGCAAACATCTAATCTTGAAAAACTCTTGGTAATAAAATCAGTGAGCACTTGTTTATAACAATGTTCGTCAGCTAATAAAGTGTAAATAGATGACACATAATCAACTGAATTCATGACTACAATGGTCCCTCCTTTGTCAGCTTTCATAATACACCACTCTTTATTGTCGGCCATAGTGTGAAGAGCTGATACCTCTCTTACTAAAAGATTCGATCCATGATACTGCCTACTGTCAAGTAAATCTTGTTCACACAATTTGCTGAACACAGATAAAGTAGAATTTAACAAGGGATTGTATATACTTTTCTTTTTAATACAAAATGTATGTGAATCTGAAGTTGCAACCCCATCAAAGATGGATTTCAAATTGAGTTTTCTACAATACAACTTCAAATCAACTATCAATTTAGGAAGGTGCACTGTATTAAATGGAATGAAAGAAAACCCTTTCTTAAGTACAGAAATCATGTCCTGAGACAAAGGAATGTCAGTTAAATTGAGAGTGTTAATAGAAAAATCTAATATTTTTTTTCTTTCCTTTGCCCTTTCCCTTGTTTCTTGTTTGCACTTTGTTTGACCACTTGGGAGTCTTTTTGTTGCTAGAACTGTCCATCAAAAAAGGACCTGCTGTGTTGGAATCAACTGTGGCCAAAACAGGTGAAGTTGAAAAGGTGCAGTCACATTGTTCTTGTTACTGCCATTCTGGTTGATTTGTCCTGAATCAGGACCAGAAGTGTTAACCAGAATGCCTTCCTCACCAGGTTCGGTAACATTGTGAACCTGTCTAGAAAGGTCTTTATTGTTGACCTCAAGCCCTCGGTTCTTTTGTGCAGACTTCACCAAGTAAGCGTTGTGAGTGGCATAAGCTGCAATGTCTCTCTTTAATTTTCCTTGTTTACGAGAAATAACTGAGGCTCTACATCTGTTAATTTTAGCTTCAATGCCCAAATACAATGAAGTAAATGCATTAAAAGCCTCAGAAGTCCTGACTTTATTGTCCAAAATCTTCAATTCATTTCTAAGGGAAACCATTTCAGCTTTGTAATGGTCCACCAACATTTTCTTTTTATGAAGTATGAATATCCATACTAGGGGAAACAGCAAGACCACTTACTTGTCTCAACCGAGCTCTGTTGTCACCAATGTAAAACGTATTGTTGTTATCCAACAAAACTGAATCCAAAATCCCTCCCGAACGAACCATATTGGTAACAGAGTTACCATTGCCCGGGGAAACTTGATCGCTGACCAAACTGACATGGAATGCCATCCTTTCTTGCCGTTCGGCATTCTGATTCACAACATTGTTGCTGTGAGGTAAGACGTCTTCATGTACACTTCCTGTTTGAGAACTAAAAGCACCCCTGCTCCCAAATTGGCTGGCAAATGCCTCACAAATGGCTCCAACAATGATTCCGGACATCTGCTCACTAAAGTTAATACCCAATTCAGGAACAGAATGGGTGCTAAGGTTAAGTAAAGTGTCCTGTGTGTCTTCTCCCGACACCACCCAAGCAGCAAACAAGTATTGTACAAACGAAACACAAAATGTGAGATCCAAACCAAATAACTGAAGACACTGCCAGTGATGGAACAAAACAGACACCACTACCTTGTTTAACATTTTCGTTCAATTTAATACAACTGAACTTCATCAGAAACACACACCCACATATATCACTAGGTATAAATACCTAATAAAAATCATCACATGAGATTTGTATCCAATCATAGAATGTATGTCTAACATTTGTATTCAAATAAATGATTGTAAAAACAGTGTTAATACTTAAATTAAAAGAAAATATTGTTATCTAAATAAACAGTAAACGTTGAAGCCTCTGTTTATAAAAACACATATTAAAATTTCTGTGCCTGTAAAAAACATTTGATGTTAATCATGTTGTTTAAACCTGGAAGCTGGTCAGCATTTAACATAATTTGCCATATAGCTTCACGACACTCTAGAAGTGTTTTAAAATCTCCACTAAATAATGCATCGTTTACCCTCTCTAACACAAAGAAGGAAAACTTTTTGAACACAGGACACTCTAAAGAATAGCTGGCCAAAGCATTAGTTGTGTCCTTTTTCTTGATGGCCAATGTATGCTCATAAATACGTTTGTTTAATGTACATATAAAAATATCAGGTCGTCAATGTAACGTCTGTAAAATAAAATGTTATGAGCCAAAGGAAGAGTAACTAAAAACTTAATCTCCCAGGTTGCCATAACTAAATTGGCAAAACTGGGTGCCACTAGTGCACCAGTAGCAACCCCTGATATTTGTTGAAACAATTCTCCTCCGAATCTGAAAAATTTATTGTCTAACACAAGTTTCATCAAAGTACAACAAGTATAAACAAGGCTACTGTCAAAACTAGTATGTTGACTACTGGGGACAGTAAGAAGAAGTATCTTGCTACCTTTTCAGTCTTGTTTAAATGGTTTCTAAAGACATTACCTCCACAGATTTATATACACCTCACCCTATTAAATCTTATGGCATTTCCTTCTCTACACTCTTTCCCGCTCCTATATTCTTTAACAATCATTAGTCTTAATGTTCCTTCAATATTCACAGTTTACTATTTGTTTCCATGAGTTGGACTATAGATAGTTGGAATGTTAAAGGATTACAAAACCCCGCAAAAAAAAAACTATTACTTCATCTTATCTTTAAATCCCAGGCCAATATTTGTTTCCTTCAGGAAACTCATCTGTCAAAAGAAGATTGGGACAAAATCTCTTCCAGAAAATGGATTAGAACTATCATAGCTGATGGGGATAGCACAAACTCCAAGGGGGTTGCTATTATTATCAAGAAACAATTTCAGGGCACCATTAATCTAACCAAATCCGACAAATATGGCAGATGGTGTTATTTTACCTCTACTATCCCTGACACTACTAAACCAGTCCTTTTTCTTAACCTTTATGGACCCTGCTCTCAACAACACACCTTCATTTTAGGAATTTATAACATCCTTAATTCGTTCCAAAATTATCTATATATAATAGGCGGAGATTGGAACGCTGTTATCAATCCTAATTTAGATCGTACCAGTAATTCCTTATCATATAACTTTCAAGCCTCAGTAGTTTTAGAAGAACTTATGTCGGACTTTTATCTTATGGATGCTATTGCATTTAGTAATATCTTAACCAAAGACAACATATACACCTTTTACTCCAATTGTCACAAATCATGGTCACGTCTTGACTTTTTTCTTGTCTCCAACTTCTTTTCTAAATTTAACAACATCTTCAACAGTGAACCTAGATTCCTATCAGATCATGCTAGAATATCCTTTAAAATTATCTTTACACACTCTACACCTTCCTATTCTAACTGGTCTCTCAATAACAATCTTTTAAATAGCAAGGAGATACTGAACAGAATTAACATTACACTCACTGACCTATATTCTAATCTAGAAAATTCCCAAATTACACCATATATGCAATGGGCAGCATGCAAGGCAGAGCTGAGAGGATTTTTAATAAGTAAAGCCTCATTCTTTAAAAAACTTAATAAGAAAAAAGAATCTGACTTGCTCCTAACTCTAGCTTCCCTGGAAAAAAAACAGAGAACACATTCGGACCCAAATACAGAAGAATTAATCGACCTACACTCACATGCCTACTCACTTCAGGAACAAAGACTCATTGCAACATATTCTGAATGGGCTCAAATTCCCTCGAGAACTCTTGCTAGAATACTTAAAAACAACAATGGTGCGGCCAAAATTTCCATTCTCCAATACAAGGGGAAACTCTACAAATCAGACTCTGAAATAATTCAATTATTTCATGAATTATTCTCTGTTATCTATAGCCAAAATGAACACAATTCCTTAAACCCTAAAATAGAAACTTTTCTCAACTCAATCACTGTCCCCTCTATTAACCTTGATCAGTCCTCCCTGCTATCTGCCCCATTTGATATTCTGGAGATTCAAAATGTTATTAAAAATCTCAAATTAGGTAAATCTCCTGGCCCAGATGGTTTTACTACTAACTTTTTTAAAACATTTAGTTTAAAAATTGCCCCTATTCTTCTTAAGGTTTTTAACTTTATTATAAAAAACGGTATTACTGACTTGCACTGGAATACCTCAAAAACAATTCTAATCTTAAAAAATAATCACGACAAAACGGATCCTAATAGTTACAGACCCATCTCGCTTATCAATGTAGATATTAAAATATTTGCTGCCATCTTGGCCAACAGACTCAAACAGATAATGCCTCACTTAATATCTCACGATCAAGCTGGTTTTATGAGCAACAGACACACTTGGGACAATACTTTAACCCTGGATTCTCTAATACACTTTACTAAAAGAAATAAAAATCCAATATATGCCTTGACTTTAGACGCTTCAAAAGCATTTGACAGAGTTAATTGGAATTTTCTTTTCTCCACCATGTCCCATTTTAATATTCCAAAAACTTTTTCAGATATGATCAGAATTCTTTATACAGTTTCTTACACCTCCCTATATATAAATAAAAAAAACTTCTGATAAGATTCTGATTACTAACGGAACAAGACAAGGTTGTCCATTATCTCCTTTCCTCTTTAATATATTTATAGAACCTTTCTTTCTTTACATTGTTCAGAACACGCACCATATGATTCCCAGAATATTAAATACACAAGTTGCATTATCGGCCTTTGCTGATGATTTGAATTTATACTTTCAATATCCCAACTCTGACTTTCCCAAAATTATAAATGCAATTAATAACTTTTCTTGCGTCTCTAGCCTCCAAATTAATAAGAAAAAATCACATATCTTCCCAATTAATCCTGACTCTCATAAATCTTTTTTCTTCCCTGAATCTTCCCTTCATATTTCTTATACTATCAAGTATCTTGGCATCAATTTTGATCATAATCAAGGCTCTATTCTTCAAAACAATTTACTAAAATCTTGGGCTATTATATGTCAAGACTTACAAAGATGGAAACTCTTGAATTTAGCTTTTCTCTCTAAAGTGGCCATTGTGAAAATGAATATTCTACCGAGACTTCTCTATCAATTTAACGCTACGAATATAATGATATCGAATAATCTTTTCTCCAAATTCAACCAAGACATAGCAAAATTTCTTTGGTTTCCCAAGAAAGTCAGGATATCTTACTCTAAACTTACTTTTCCTAAAGAAAAAGGAGGGGTGGGCCTTCCAAACTTCCATCTTTACTATTCGACTTTGGTCCATTTCAAACATGAATACTAATCCACACAATCATGTTCCTGCCTGGTTGAAGATATGGCACTGTCATGTTACCTCCAATAAAATAAACCCGAGAGCTATCCCTTTTCTCTCCAATATTTCTCTATACAACTCCAAGTTACTCCCCTTACTAAAGCATAAAATTAGACTATTCCAAAAATTAATTAAAGACATTAACCTTGAAAATACTCTTCCCCTTCTACAACCATTACATCTTAATCCTAATTTTAAAATCAACAATAAGCTGATTGATCTCTCTAAATTCCCCCTCATCACAGACTTTACAGTTTGGGATCTTCTCAAACATAATTCCCTCTCGTTAGCAGAATTACGTATAACTCTCAAGGCCAATAATAAATACACAGTCATTCTCCGTCAACTACGAGAAATCATATCCTCACAAATCGTCTACATTCCACCTGATTCACGGGAAATTAATAAACTATCTGAAATTATTTCTACACTTTCTAACCCTAAAAAAAACATTTCCTCCTCCTACAAATTACTAAAAGCTTTATTATACAATAATAACTGCCTTTTCTCCACTTTTTGGGACAATTTAGGTTCTTCTATCACGCAGGATCAAAAGTTTCAAGCCATAAAAACCACTTTAGAACTCGCCCCCTTCAAAAAACTACTATATACCCAACTAATGTTGAATAACAATGCATATTATACACCTGTAATACTCAATAAATTTAATCCTAATAATTCCCCTGCTTGTACATGTTGCCCTTGTTTGAGAGCAGACCTTCTCCATATTATGTGGTATTGTAACCATTCTTATAAACTATGGTGTTCTCTCAAAGTGCGACTAAAAAAAATAAATGGGTTACTATAATTCTACGCTGTCTTGGCAAACAGCCATATTAAATATTCCTCTTTTTAAGATGCCCAAATTACACCTACACATTCTAATATCTCTCTGCTCTCTAATCAAACTTTACATCACTAATAATTGGATGGATCGCACAAAAATGAGTTGGCAGGGTCTCAAAGAGATGGCAATCAAACATATATCAGCACAAAAACTCGTTATTAGTTATCCTGGGAAGAAAGCCTATTTCACTAAACTCTGGAAATGCCTATTAGATGTAATCTTATGTGACTAATACTTTATCTCCACCACTCTATTTGATATTTCCTTCGGAACTTGTTATTTATCTATCCACTACTTATCTACTTATGTATTCCCCTTCTTTTTCTTTTTCTCTCTCTTTTTAGACATTGCCTTCCCCTCCAAGTTATATCCACTGGGGAGTTGTTATTTTACATTTACAACTTTCTTTTTAGTACTGTTTGTATGTTTTCTAGGTAGCATCCCTTTTTTTTTTTTATGTAAATAGTTTTTAGTTGTTTTTTTTTTTTTTAAATAGGTCACGATGCCTCCTATTGTTTTATATTCTTGTCATTTCCTCTGTACGTTGCAATTGTACTTTATACATATTCATCTACATGTTTCTAACTGAGGTATGCTTTGTATTTTTTACTATGTATGCATTGTTTGTATCTGTAAAATAATAAAAAATTTTTTTGGAAAAAAAAAAAACTAGTATGTTGACTGAGGTATTCCCTCATGTACTCCATGCCTAATTTCTGGTCTATACTTGGGTCATTACCAGCTCTGGCTAAGTGGATTTATATAATTCTTCTTGTTTCTTAGTATTAGTGTTAGTTTATATATATATATATATATATATATATATATATATATATATATATATATATATAATAACTATTTTTTTAGAGCATTTGCTAAGTTTTTGGACTCCTTCTTGCTAGATTTCATAGTTAGTTTAGTGTGTGTGTCAGGCTGACTTTCTTTTGGCCTTTATATTCCCTATTCCCATTAAAGTTTGTAGTGTTTTTTTTTTTTGATATTTAGATTACAATAGTTGTTTGGTGTGTATTCTTACATATATATAGATATATATATAATTGTGTGGTTATTTAGATAGTTAAAATAGCTCTTGTTGACAAATAAGAGTTTGCAGTGCCTTTGGACATTTAGTTTAGAATAGTCATTAGTGTGCCTTCTCATATATAGATATATTAAGTAGTGTGTGGTTATTCAGGTAGTAAATAGTTGAAATACTTCTGTGGTAAATTTTTACCAATAAGATTTTGGTGGACTTTGACCCTCTTCCATGGCTTCTTGAAAGGAAGATTTTATCATGCCCCTCAAAACCAATTTTTTTTTTCTTTCTTGGAGGACCCTAGAACTAAATGCATGACAAATCGAGCAAGAAAGAGTGTAAGTCGCAAAAGGCTCGTTTAAGTTAGAGAGCCTTTAACCTGTTTTAGTTAGAGGGTTTATTACTGTGTGTGTGTGTGTGTGTGTGTGTGTGTGTGTGTGTGTGTGTGTGTGTGTGTGTGTGTGTGTGTGTGTGTGTGTGTGTGGGTGTAATGTCAAAACAGAAGGAGCAGAAAGATCAGACACTTTCAGGTTTTAAAAAAATGCCCTAAATGTTCCCAGAAAATCTACTTTGGCTGGTGAAAAAAGTTCTAAGAGGTTTTCTTCCTCTACTTCAAGCACATTGGAGCCATCCACTAAGCTTCCTAGGATGTCTCCTACAGACACTCAAAAATCTGACTCAACAAGACCTACTGCCTCAGCTCTACCATTATCGGAACCGAGAGCAGTTCCAAGTTCGGTGCTGCTCCCTGGTATTGGAGCCAATATCTCTGACTCTCAGGTTTCCCATATTACAATCTACAGTATCTGCACCATCCTCTTGATCCTTCAGAAGCCTATCAGATGATGACATGGATTGCTTGGTACAGAGATTGCTTAAGACACTGGTGCTGGCCGGACTTTTATCGGATCTGAATCCAAGAAGTTCGGAGCTGACTGGAATCGTTCCCCTGACTTCCATTCCTCCTCCAACCCCAGCCGTGGTTTTGGAGCTGGAATGCTTGGAGCTCATAGTGGTGGAGCTGTTGGAACTGAGAACTGTTTCAGCTTCTTCGGGGTAGACTTCTCTGACTGCCTCGGTACCATCTGAGATGTATAGGAGTCGACTCTTGCTGGTCAGGTCTGGGGGGGGGACAGTCAAACTGAAGCATTTTTGGTACCAAACTTGCCTCTTGGGGCCTCGGCTCAGGTGTTTTCAGCTCCTACCTCAGCTTCGGAGCCACCCCTGTGGTGCTGGGAGCATCACCCAACTCCTCAGAGCTGGGAGTTCTCTCGCACCATGGGTGGGGGCCTTCACAGCCATGTGGAGAGCTCTGTCACCAAAGACATCCTCACTACCAGATACAACCATTTCACCCCCAAAAGCTCTGGTGTCTCTCCTCGCACAGGTGATTCCACAAAAGCGTAAAGATCCTAAGCCTCAGGATCCCCCATTGGGTGAGGCTCTATCTTCCAAAACCTCTTCGGAGTGTCCCACTGAGGAGGCCCCTAGGAAGAAACTATAGAAGAGGAAACATAATGACTTCCAGGATGAGTCAGTTACATCAGATACAAACCTCGGGGTGTCAGAAGGATCTCCAAGGTCACCCTCTGAGGATGTCTCCTTTGTGGACATCCTAGAGATCCTAAAACAGACAGGTGGCTGGAATCCCATCAACCCTTCTGATGAGGAGTCCGTATACCTGAAGGCTTTCAGATCTTGACCTTCATCCACCTGGGTATCTCTGCCTTTCGATGAGCCCATGGACTTAGTTTGTAGAAAGGCGTGGAAGGCTCCATATTCAGTGGAACCCATCCCTAGAAGGCCCAATAAATTAATTACTGCGCCAACTGACAAAACCTTTTTGACCAAAGGAGTACATGTGGATGCTATGGTGGTGGCAGCAGCCACTAAAAAGGAGACATTAACAACTATACAGAAGCTAGAGAGACACAATGGATCATTAAACTCAGAGCTGATAGGTCACCAGGACTTAACGGCAAAGTCCCCTTGAAACCTTTATTAAAACTAAGAAGTCTGAAACACAAGAAATGAATAATTCATATCTATAAAGATGTGTCCTGAATATATTTATTCAATTGATAATTGTTTTTAATAATATTTTTATAGTTTTTTATTTTTTTGATTTTATATGCATAGCAGTTTTTGTTGTTTATAATATGTATATGTATGCATTTTTATAGTTGTGTACGTATTTTTGATGCATATTTATATGCCATTTGTAAAGGTCATTTTTAAATATATAGATTAATGGACTATTGTGCAACATTAAGTTTATTAATAATCTTTGGGAAATGCTCAGGTTATGTAGTTGCATTGTGGAATAACCATGGAAATGGTGCTGTGGCTTGATTTTAAAATAGAGTTCATTAGATGCTCATGATACATTATAATTAATGAGATGGGCGTGTTTTGGATTTTTGGTTTTGGCGCCTTTTTAAGTATATAAACTTGTTAGATATACAGTTTTTTGTATAAGGTCTGCAGAAGCTTAATAAGCTAACCTGCATTAATAAACTCATCTATAACCTTTCGTTTGGAAGATTGGATTATTTCAACAACAAGTGGACTTTGTGCATGGGATAGAGTTTTATGTACCCCTTCATTGTTTTGCTCCTGTGTATTTTTCTATCATACTAAAAAGGAGTTGTCGGAAACTTTGACATCTGTCCATCCCCTGAATAAGGAGTCACGTACGATGAACAGATATGGAAAGTGCATGTTTTCATCAATGGCCTTTACCCTTAGGTCACTGAACTACTGTACGCATTTCATGAGACACAGAGAGAACTCCTGAAGGAGCTTGGAGATACTCTCCAGGGTACAGTAGCTGCGGGAGTAGCAGATAAAGTATCTTTCCAGCTTGCTACCCTCAATTCAGTGGTTAACTTGTCTATACGTCTTGTATCCTCTGCAGCCGATGGAGCAAGTAGGTCAATGGGCTCCGGAATTGCCCTCAGACATCATTACTGGATGTGCTTATGTAATTTTGTGGAACCCTTCCGGTCATCCTTTGTCAATACCCCTTTTGATGGCTCATCCTTGTTTGGGTCTAAAGTCAAAGAAATGCTTACCCAGTGTGAACAAGAAGGGAAGACTTTCTCTGCCATGGGAGTCCGTTTTTTCACTCCTTCTAGACCCTATCCCAAGGGTCAAAAGAGTGGGAAAATGTGGTTCCGGAAATCCCAGAGGGTCTGTCAGGATACCTAGGGTGAACCTTCCTCCAGGGGGAGAAGAGGAGGTAATTGCGGAAGACACCACCCACGTGGCAGAGGGGGTCCATAGAACCAGGTCGATTGAGAATCCTTCTTTGGCAAACCCAGTCAGTGCTTCTGAAAGGAGCCCGACTGTCCCTCTCTGGAGGCAGTTGGAGGACACTTGTCTTTGCACCCACACGCCAGGCTAGACATAACAAAAGACAAGTGGGTGCAAAGTATTACATCTGGAGGCTACTCAATCCCCATTTCAATGCCGCCCCCCAAAATAAAAAGAATCCCGGGTGTTCCACCCAGTCTCAGGGAACAAGCAACTCTAGAAATTCAAAAGTTGCTGCAAAAAAGAGTCATCCAGCCAGTCCCGGCAGACCGCATAGGATTTGGAACTTACTCAAGGTTCATTTTAGTTCCAAAAAAGACAGGGGACTGGAGACCCATATTGGATCTCAGCAGACTAAACAAGTCAGTAAAAAAGACAAAGTTCCAAATGGTCACCCTACAGTCAATACTTCCCTTTTTAGGGAAAGACAATTGGATGTGCTCTATAGACCTCCAGGATGTGTACTACCATATAAAGATGGACAGACCGTCCAGGAATCATCTGCGCTTTCGGCTGGGAGAAAGTCATTATCAATTTTGAGCTCTGCCCTTTGGCCTCACTACAGCCCCCAGAGTGTTCACCAAATGCATAGCAGTAGTTACAGCTCACTTCAGGCATCTAGGATTCTGGGTGTTTCCATATCTAGAAGACTGGCTCCTAACCGCCATCACCAAGCACTTACTTATTCAGGCAAGAGAAACTACCCTGAAACTATGTGCCCAGCTAGGGATTTCAGTAAATTATGAAAAGTCTGCCTTATTGCCATCAAAACATATCATCTTTATATGCATAGAAATAAACACAGAAACTATGGTAGTCAAGTTGCCTTCAGACAGAGTTCAGTCTCTTCGACTACAGACCTGGGACCTTCTTTACAAGACAAAAGTACAAGCAAGGACAATCCTGAAAGTGCTAGGGATAATGGCAGCAGCAATAGCGGTGATTCCTCTAGCAAGGCTACACATGAGAATCCTCCAGTGGATGCTTTTCACCCAATGGTCCATGCAGGAACTGCCTATGACCCATCTCATAACCCTGATGGAGTCCTGCAGGAAAGACCTTCGTTGTTGGTTTCACTCCGACCAAGTAACGATGGGTCGTCTAATTTCCCCATTCTCCGGTAGCCACAGTGGCCATGAATGCCTCCCAGATGGGGGGGTGGATTATCAGGGAAGAACAGCCCAAGGCACTTGGCAGGATCACGAGGCTCATTTGCATATCAATGCACTAAAGGTGAGAGCAGTGGTGATGGCATTGTAGGCATTCCAAGACTCTCTTCTGACAGGTACAATTGCAATACAATTGGACAATATGTCAGTTGTGTGGTACATAAAAAACATGGAGGAACCAGATCTTACCCCCTTTGTCGGGAGACCATGAGAGTATGGCAGTGGGCAATGTCCTCCCAGCATTTTCTGATAATAATGCACATCCAACGTGATAGCGGACAAACTAAGCAGAGCGATTCTGATGCCACATGAGTGTTCCGTAAAGAAAGAAGTAGCGGATATGATTTTCCGCAAATGGGGCTAGCCTTGCTGTGATCTATTTGCCACAGTCATGATAGCAAAATGCAGCAGCTACTTTGTCCTAATCCCCCCTCCAGGGAAGTTCTCAAGGGATGCACTTGTACACGATTGGCCCCTGGGAATCTTTTATGTCTTTCTACCCTTTCCTCTAATACCCAAAGTTCTTCAGAAAGCCAGCAGTCTGGGAAGGACCTTGATTCTAATAGCCCCATACTGGCGTCATCAAGTATGGTTCCCTTTCTTGAAGCCTTATCTTCTGTTGGAGCCATAGATTCTGGACCCAGTGCCAGACCTCCTGACACACTCACTGGGGGCTCTCCACCCATCTTTGCATTCCATGAAATTGACAGCATGGCTGCTCCGATTCCCAAGATAGCCAGGCTATATAATCCCACACCTGAAGTCCAACATACCCTAATTTCTTCTCATAAGTTGTCAACAAGAAAACTATATCTTAGCAAATGGGTCATAAGTTCATAGGTTGGTACTAGGCTATCGGCCCTAGGACCTATACAAGCCTAGCCATAACAATTACCTGGCTATTTCTTCCCACAGTATTTACTTCCCTGGTCCCCTGTCTAGCAGGGTGACTGACATGATCCCCGGGGTGAATTTCCTATCTCCCATCCAATCGTCAAGGTTCCTTTTGAAAAGGGCCAAAAGAGGCACTCTGCTTGACATGTATGGGCAGTCTATTCCACAGTCTGAGGAGTCTCTGGGTCAGGAACCTATCCTTCCAGCATGTTTTGTTCATTGTGATGACAAGGTTTAGATCCCTGAAGCATGTGGCTCTGAGGGATTGGGATTTCTTTAAGTGTAGCATGTCTAACAACTCTGGGTTTGACATGGCCTTGTATGTTAATCAGAGATTGCCTCTGAGTGGACGATATGCGACAAGAGTATAGCTGGAGTTTTTTTTTGATGGTCAGCATAGGGCATCTGCTTTAGGTCTGTGATTCGTTTAGTGAGGTATTTCTGCAGTCTTTCCAGTTGTTGCAGATGTCTTGAGAGGTACATACCAAATGGAGCATTGTATTCTATAATGGGTCTAATGAGGGATGAGTACAGTGGGACAATGACCTCCTTTTTTCTGGATGAAATGCCCTTAGTGATGAGGTGTGCCACATAGAAGGATTTCTTGACTGTTGTGGTGATATGGTTATCGAAGGTGAGACCACTGTCCACCTGTGTCCCTAAGTCTCTTATCACACTTTCAGTGTTTAGTGTACTGCGACCTATGTGGTAATTCATGGGTACATGTTTTTTCCCAAAGGGGATAACTGTACATTTCTTAGCATTGAGCTTGAGCCCATGGCTCTGGCACCAAGCATCTGTTTCTGTAAGGCCCTTTTGTAGATTATCCACATCATTTGGGGATTCAGTAATGGCTCCCAGTTTGCAGTCATCTGCGAACTTTGTTAGCCAGAGTCCCTTAGTGTTGGCCTGTACTTCAGAGAAGTAGATGCCAAACAAGAGCAGTCCCAGGACTGAACCCTGAGGTACTCCACTTGGAAATTCTATATGGGCTGTTAAAAATCAAATTGATCCATTCTCAGCACCCCTTTCATCTATTTTGGAATTTTTGGCTAAGCTTTTCAGTGAGGGAGCAGCTGCAGCTACTATTAGAGTGCAGTTGGCAGTGATCTCGAATTTTCATATTGGAAGTGAAGGTCTGAATATCATGTCTCATAAACTATCGAAGGCCTTTCTCAGAGGGGCAAACTAATTAAGACCACCAATAAAGCCAACTGTACCACCATGGAATTTAAATTTTCTGTTATCACGCATTATTCTTCTCCCTTTTGAACCTGCTGGATCTGTAATTTGAATTTTCTATCTTGGAAAACTCTGTTTCTAGTAGTGATTACATCAGCTAGAAGAGTGTCGTAGCTACAGGTCTTATCTATGAAACCTCCTTACCTGATATTCTATAATGATAGGGTTTCATTACACACTAACCCTTCATTCCTACCAAAAGTGTGTTCAGAGTTTACTCTAAATCAATCCATAGAGTTACCAGTTTTTTTCCCCAAGTATGGCAAGGTGGAGTACATGCTTCATCAGCTAGATGTCCATAGACAGCTGCATTTTTACCTGCACAGGACAAAAGCATTTAGAAAATCTGATCAACTTTTCCTATACTTTTCAGATAATAAAAAATGTTTGGCACTATCCAAAACTACCTTGTCCATATGATTATCAAATTGTATCCACTTTACCTATGATTCTACAGGGAAACAATTGGAGAATAAAATAAATGCACACTCTACTAGAGCGGTGTCAGATTCGCAGGCCTTTAGAGCTAAATTACCAATAGATACTTTTGCACAGCATCAACGTGGACAAATCCTCATACCTTTATTACTCATTACAAAGTAGATTGGGCCTCTAGGGACAGGGCCACCTTTGGTTCCACTGTCCTGAAGAATATCCTCCCATGAGCCACCCAGGAAAGATGGTGCTAGGGATGCTGTCCCATCAGTAAAGAATGAAGACGAGATAGGACAACTTCACATAAAGAAGTTATGTACTCACCATAACGTTCCATGTGAGTTGTCCGTCTTGTCTTCATTCTTACGTCCCACCCTCCGACCCCCAGCCTTTTTTGTTGCTTTGGAGGACTGAGAGGTTTTGGGGAGATATTTGGTAAGCTTTGATCCTTTTCTGGGCTTATATATGATACATCTACTTGTATTCATCTATGTATATGGGTATGGATACATCACAAACAAGATCTGAGGAAGTCAGTAGAGCATCATTGGATAGGGGTGGAGCCACGAGCTGGTTTGAGACCTGGAGCTTTAGTAAGTGGCTGAGTCGGAACCGAGGATTGGTTCTGAACTGATCAGTAAAGAATGAAGACGAGATGGACAACTCGCATGGAACTTTATGGTGAGTACATAACTTCTTTTTTGTAAAGAGGGTAAAGTGGAAGCCCTTGAGATTCATTAATATTGTTGGACCAAGTAAGCAGAGGGAGAGAAACAGTAAGTAGCAGAAGGGAGTGGGGGAGAAAAGTGAAGGAGGGTCAAAAGAGCATAGAGAGAAAGGGTTAAGCAGTGGTGGTAGAGTGGGATGGTAGACTAGTAGTAGTGGAAGAGATAAAATAAAGTTTGAGTAGGGGTTTGGTTTGGATTGTATTATGCACTTATCCTTTTTTTCAGGCTGAAAGTGGGTTCAGTCTTCACTTTCTATCAGTCTTTTAATCTCTCTGCATTCTTTCCAGAGAGTAAGAATAAGGGATAAATGTTACTTTACTTCTTTGATATGCATATACAGCTGAAGTACTAACTAGACATAAAAAAAGCCTTTAGGAAGGCAAAAGGCTTTTTAATTCCTTTTCTGGGGCAAAGAAAAGTCAACCTGTCTCTAAACAATTCATTGTAATGTGGGATGTCCTCTGGTAATATTTTTTGTTACACCAACCATGTTGACTTAAATATAGGCAAGGTAAAGGCACTTTTCACTAGGGTCCTTTCCCGTTCAGTGACATCATGGAAAGGAGTGGACTCTAGACGTCTTCTAGAAGTAGTAATTGGTCCGCCATCCTTACCTTCATGAAGCACTACAAACTGGATGGTTTCTAGATCTAGTGCATACTTTGTGATGACCATTCCAAAAAGACAGTGGACTAGTAACAAAGTGGAGAAATACACACCAAAAGCAGCTTCAAGCAAGAAAAAAGTAGTCTCCGCACCATCAAAAATTTTTTTAAAACAAAGTTTTCAGATACAAACTATCCTTCTTCAGTGTCTTACATACAAATTCATAAAAAACAGCATTTTTAAATACAAACTGATTGCACCTCATGACACAGTCAACCTATCGAATAACATCAATTAAAATCTGCAATTAGCCTTCTTAAAGGAAACCGTCCAAAGGATGTAATACATCAAAAAACTAAAATATATGCATATAATATACATATAAGGGACTACCTTTTCTTTACTCTTTGTTGTTTGGCTTTCAAAATAGGTTTTAAAGTAACCTGCTTATTCAGACCTGGATATTTATCTGCTTCTAGTCGAATAATACATTCATACTCCTTGGTATCTATGTTATTAATTACATCACCACATCTCACATTTGGATGTATAACATGTATAGCTCTAAAACTAAACTGATGTGTATCATCTTCTATATGTTGAGCTAGGAAGTTAGTATCTTCCTACGTATGTCAGACCTATGCTCTATTATCCTGTCTTTGAGCGTTCTCATTGATTTCCCAACACAGAAGCCTAAACATTTTTTACATGTGGCAAGGTAAATAATAGAAGTTGTATTACACGTTGCAGTGCAAAGGAAGGTAAACTTCCTACCACTAACAGGATGTATGAACTCAGTTGATTGGTTTATACAAGGGCAGCATGAACAGTTGTGACAAGGAAAGGTTCCTTTTCTATTAAACACAGGGACAGATTTCCTATTTAAAGAGAAGTCCTTATAACACAAAAGTTTTTCAAGTTACTACAATTACGATAAGTAAATAATGGTTTCTCTGGAAGCCACTTCTCATGGCCAGGTACGGCCTTTAAAATATCCCAGTTGTTTGTAATAACTGACTCTATTGTTTCACTAGCCCTACTAAAGTCATTAGATACCTTAAAGGTTCTGGACGAGCCAAATTTATCTACCAGAGTTTACATGTGGATAGATCAAACTCCCATCATCAAAATTAGCATTTACCTGAGTGGAAAAATAAGGTTAAGCCCTTGAATCTCTCATTTCTAATGCATCATTTCTATCTAGTTCTATCTCATTTGTGTTGTAGCTTCTTTCCAAAAAGTTATTGGTCATTTCTTGCATCTGCATTTTACAAGCATCCAAATCCGTATTTAGTCTGCTGGCCCACAGATATTGACTCTAGTACACTTCTAAAAGTTCTTTTAGCATGCATACTATCTTTATGAAAGTACTTACTTACTTGCACTTCCTTCTTAAATATACATGTTTGTAAACCAGACTCTGTTATACACAACCATTATCCTTCCTCCTCCTCCTCCCAGGTTGGGTAAGCTTTGAGAATCTACCCATATGCCAGTCAGACAGTGTGTTTCTTGAACATAGTAAGCTGTGTAAGTTCCACTTACCCGTAACAGTAGATTTTCATAGAATGGACTTCCTTACTGGCAGTAACCTCATATCACCCCCCTCTTTTTAGATGTAAATAGTTGGTGGTTGAAGTTGCTGTTTTGTTTTTGTTCAGCAACCTTTGTTGTTGTTGTTGTTGTTGTGTGTGTGTGTGTGTGTGTGTGTGTGTGTGTGTGTGTGTGTGTGTGTGTGTGTGTGTGTGTGTGTGTGTGTGTGTGTGTGGTTTTTGGTAGGGGACTATAGGCATTCGCAAAGCTTGTGTTCTCATCTGCTCTTCCAGCTGGACCCTAGAAAACTGAAAGGGTCCTGTCTGTAAGTGTGAAGGGCTGTCTTGGCCCTGTCAGATGGTTGGTCCTTCTCACTCACAGACAGGCAGTGAGAGGAGTTCTGAGTTTTAACAGACTCCCAGAGGGAAGGCAGTAGGGCACTAGTATCCATATGCTAGTAAGGCAGTGTGTTCTTTCAACATCTACCGTTATAGGTTCATAGGTACTATTAGGTAGGTACTAGGCTATCGGCCCAAGGGCCTACGTAAGCCTAGCCAACAAGGTTCCCTGGCTTAAGCCACCCAAGAAAGTTATTTTCCTGTGCCATTATCAAGCAGAGACACAGACATGATCCCTGGGTGTATTTCCTATTTCCCATCCACTCATCAAGATTTTACTTGAAGAGTGCTAATGAAGAACTTTGCTTGACATAGACTGGTAGCCTGTTCCAGAGTATGGGAAGTCTCTGGGACAGGAATCTATCCCTCCAGCATGTCCTGTTTATTGTGGTGACAAGGTTTAGGTCCCTATAGCATGTAGCTCGGAGGGATTGGGATTTCTTCAGGTGTAGCATGTCCACGCAGCCTGGGATGTTGTCCAGTCCCATGGATGCTGTTTTGGGCTTTAGAGAGTGCAGCTTTTACCTGTGTAGCTGTGATTACAGGGACTCTGCATTCTTCCTGTATAGATATGGGCCCTTTAGGGGGTGGGGGGGTAAAGTTAGCACTGAACCTATCTGCCAGGATGTTGTCAATATCAGTTGGTTCTGTAATTTTCGTGCCGTTGTGCTGTAACTCAGAGCAGATGTGGGTGTTTCCATCGAGATTCTTGATATAGCTATAGAATGCTTTGTGGTTGTCCTTAGAATTAGTGGCAATTTTGTTTTCGTAGCTAGCTTTGGAGGATCTTATAAAGGATCTCAGCTTTTTACTGAGGCTGACCTGGGAGCTCCTCCACTCATGGGATTTTACTCTCTTTTGCAACAGTTTCTTCCTTCTGTTGTAGAGTTTATTTATGGCAGGGGACCAACAGATTGGCTTCCTTTTTTGGAGGATAGCGTCTTGGTTCTGTTTGAGACAGCACTATCCATGCACTCATGTAAGTGCTTATAGAGTGCATTTGTGTAGGATTCAGCAGCCGTAACTGTATTGTCCATCTGCATGGGTGTCATGAAGTTCACTACTTCTGTCTTAAGAAGCATGAAGTTGGCTTTGGAGAAATGTTTTACCATGTTTTCCTTAATGGGGGGCGGGATGTGGATATCTAGGGTGATTAGCTTATTGTCGGATCGGACCAACGAGGAAATGACTTCAGGTGTGGAACACCGGTCACTCATGTTGGTAATGACTAGGTCTAGGATATTGTTGCCCCTGGTGGGGGTGTGGATAAGTTGATCCAGGGCATTGGAGTTTATGAATTCCAGGAAGCGGTGAGCTAAGGAGTTGGTACACGAGTAGATTTTCAAGTTAATGGTGGGGTAGTTGAAGTCGCCCATTATTAGGGTGTTTGGTTGAACCCTAATATTTTCCAGTACATCAAGAAAAGAGGAGTGATAATCCTGGGGCATGGCGGGGGATCTGTAGCAAGCTACAATTTGGATTGCAGTTTTGCCCAGAGTTAGTTGCACTTGGATAACCTTGGATGCATTATGCTGAGCAACTAGCCTGGAGGTGTGGATATCCTTAATGAATATGGACACACCTCTGCCTTTGGTGTTTCAGTCCAGGTTACATGGCCAAAAAGTGTGGTATGAGTTATAGCCTGGTAGTGCAGGGGTGCTCTCTGGAACCTTGAACCAGGTCTCAGTCACTGCACAAATATCGATGTTCTCAATTTTAAGGAGTGCCTCGAGTGAGTGCATTTTGAGATTTAGACTTCTAGCATTGAGTAGCATTGCCCTCAGTTCGTTACGGTGGTGAATTTGTCATTTGAACCTTGCCTAAAAAAGGCACTATAGGGGCGGAAAGAGCCTTAGCCAGTATCCGGAATCGCAGGGGCAATAGGTGCATGCCATCTCTGGCAAAGCATTGTGGTCTGTTGACCATGTCATCCCAAGCAGACAGATACTGGATCCCCTTAGAATAACACCAGAAGCTTAGCCAATTGTTGAAGTCAATCATTTTGTCCTTGTACTGCGGTATCATTCTGGGAGATGGCAGAATGCTACTCAGGGTTAGGGTCATACCTGCCTGGGCAACAAGATCGGAGAGCTCTTCCATGTCTGTTTTCATGTAATCTGGGGAGGTACGTCTCAGGTCATTTAAACCAACATGGACAATGACAGAGTCATATTTGTACTTGTTGTGGAGTGACCTGAGTGCGTGGGTTATGTGGCGGATCCTGGCACCCGACAGGCAGCTGACAGTAACCTTCTCCTTGTTTAGCCTGGTGAGTTGGACATCAGTGTGCCTGATTATAGAGTCACTATGACTAGTGTGTTGGGTACGTTGATGTTCTTCATCTCACATTGCTGCAGTCCTTACTTATGGGGTAGTCCGCTGTCCTCGGTCGGCCCGAATACCAAAGTATTAGGCTAACGTCGGTCATGGGCGCCTAGATCTGACATCAGAGCGTCAGGGTATAAAGGCGCATGACCGACGTCATATCCTCAGTCTTTTTTGCCGCATGGTCCGATGCAGAAGCAGCGTTGCAAGTGCCGTTCGGCGTTCTGAAATATTTCATTTTCGGAGTTTCAGACCCGGGGGTACTTTTAGAACCTTTGTTGTTGGTGTGTGTGTGTGTGTGTGTGTGTGTGTGTGTGTGTGTGTGTGTGTGTGTGTGTGTGTGTGTGTGTGTGTGTGTGTGTGTGTGTGGTTTTTGGTAGGGGACTATAGGCATTCGCAAAGCTTGTGTTCTCATCTGCTCTTCCAGCTGGACCCTAGAAAACTGAAAGGGTCCTGTCTGTAAGTGTGAAGGGCTGTCTTGGCCCTGTCAGATGGTTGGTCCTTCTCACTCACAGACAGGCAGTGAGAGGAGTTCTGAGTTTTAACAGACTCCCAGAGGGAGGGCAGTAAGGCACTAATATTCATATGCTAGTAAGGCAGTGTGTTCTTTCAACATCTACCGTTATAGGTTCATAGGTACTATTAGGTAGGTACTAGGCTATCGGCCCAAGGGCCTATGTAAGCCTAGCCAACAAGGTTCCCTGGCTTACGCCACCCAAGAAAGTTATTTTCCTGTGCCACTATCAAGCAGAGACACAGACGTGATCCCTGGGGTGTATTTCCTATTTCCCATCCACTCATCAAGATTTTACTTGAAGAGTGCTAATGAAGAACTTTGCTTGACATAGACTGGTAGCCTGTTCCAGAGTATGGGAAGTCTCTGGGACAGGAATCTATTCCTCCAGCATGTCCTGTTTATTGTGGTGACAAGGTTAAGGTCCCTATAGCATGTAGCTCGGAGGGATTGGGATTTCTTTAGGTGTAGCATGTCCACGCAGCCTGGGATGTTGTCCAGTCCCATGGATGCTGTGTTTTTGGCTTTAGAGAGTGCAGCTTTTACCTGTGTAGTTGTGATTACAGGGACTCTGCATTCTTCCTGTATAGATATGGGCCCTTTAGGGGGTGGGTGGGTAAAGTTAGCACTGAACCTATCTGCCAGGATGTTGTCAATATCAGTTGGTTCTGTAATTTTCGTGCCGTTGTGCTGTAACTCAGAGCAGATGTGGGTGTTTCCATCGAGATTCTTGACATAGCTATAGAATGCTTTGTGGTTGTCCTTAGAGTTAGTGGCGAGTTTGTTTTCGTAGCTAGCTTTGGAGGATCTTATAAGGGATCTCAGTTTCTAACTGAGGCTGACCAGGGAGCTCCTCCATTCATGAGATTTTATTCTCTTTTGCAACAGTTTCTTCCTTGTGTTGCACATTTTGTTTATGGCAGGAGACCACCAGATTGGCCTCCTTTTTTGGAGGATAGCGTCTTGGTTCTGTTTGGGATAGCACAATCCATGCACTCATGTAAGTGCTTATAGAGTGCATTTGTGTAGGATTCAGCAGTTATAACTGTATCGTCCATCTGCATGGGTGTCATGAAGTTCACTACTTCTGTCTTAAGAAGCATGAAGTTGGCTTTGGAGAAATGTTTTACCATGTTTTCCTTAATGGGGGGTGGGGGCGGGATGTGGATATCTAGGGTGATTAGCTTATGGTCGGATCGGACCAACAAGGAGATGACTTCAGGTGCGGAACACCGGTCACTCATGTTGGTAATGACTAGGTCTAGGATATTGTTGCCCCTGGTGGGGGTGTGGATAAGTTGATCCAGGGCATTGGAGTTTATGAATTCCAGGAAGCGGTGAGCTAAGGAGTTGGTACACGAGTAGATTTTCAAGTTAAGGGTGGGGTAGTTGAAGTCGCCCATTATTAGGGTGTTTGGTTGAACCCTAATATTTTCCAGTACATCAAGAAAAGAGGAGTGATAATCCTGGGGCATGGCGGGGGATCTGTAGCAAGCTACAATTTGGATTGCAGTTTTGCCCAGAGTTAGTTGCACTTGGATAACCTTGGATGCATTATGCTGAGCAACTAGCCTGGAGGTGTGGATATCCTTAATGAATATGGACACACCTCCGCCTTTGGTGTTTCAGTCCAGGTTACATGGCCGAAAAGTGTGGTATGAGTTATAGCCTGGTAGTGCAGGGGTGCTCTCTGGAACCTTGAACCAGGTCTCAGTCACTGCACAGATATCGATGTTCTCAATTTTAAGGAGTGCCTCAAGTGAGTGCATTTTGAGATTTAGACTTCTAGCATTGAGTAGCATTACCCTCAGTTCATTACGGTGGTGAATTTGTCATTTGAACCTTGCCTAAAAAAGGCACTATAGGGGCGGAAAGAGCCTTAGCTAGTATCCGGAATCCCAGGGGCAACAGGTGCATGCCATCTCTGGCAAAGCATTGTGGTCTGTTGACCATGTCATCCCAAGCAGACAGATACTGGATGCCCTTAGAATGACATCAGAAGCTTAGACAATTGTTGAAGTCAATCATTTTGTCCTTGTACTGCGGTATCATTCTGGGAGATGGCAGAATGCTACTCAGGGCTAGGGTCATACCTGCCTGGGCTACAAGATCGGAGAGCTCTTCCATGTCTGTTTTCATGTAGTCCAGGGAGGTACGTCTCAGGTCATTTACACCAACATGGACAATGACAGAGTCATATTTGTACTTGTTGTGGAGTGACCTGAGTGCGTGGGTTATGTGGCGGATCCTGGCACCTGACAGGCAGCTGACAGTAACCTTCTCCTTGTTTAGCCTGGTGAGTTGGACATCAGTGTGCCTGATTATAGAGTCACCTATGACTAGTGTGTTGGGTACGTTGTTTTGCCTTATTGGCTGTGGTTGAGTGGCACACTAGTCTGTGGGCTATGTGTCATTTGGGTTGAGGTAGGTAAGTGGAACTTACATAGCTATACTTTCTATTTCAGAGGACAAAAACAAAGTTCAGAGTGGAGAACAGGGTACAGTTAATTCTGTAGACTATGGTGATCATTCAGTAAATCATCACATCACAGCTGAAACCAAATGAAATCTGATCATCTGATAGCAGATTTGACCAGCATACAAAAAAGTAAGAATACTGAAAACTGTTTTTCTTGTTGTGGGTCATCCCCAGTTCCCTTTAGTACTATTTTAAGTCCCAGATTTCCATTGTGATTAAAGTAAGGAGAGGCATGCAGACATTCACAAGACAAATATGTTTTTTTTGGCTTATTGTGCTGTATTGCTTTTTTTTTTTCATTTTATAAAATAAAAAAGGCACATGAGAATAACAACTTAAAAGTCAAGAAAGTGCTATCAAAGTTTGAGTAGATCAATAGTAAACCAGGAAGTGGAGTAAAAATCTGTAGTTCACGGCTATTCTTCTTCTTCTTTCGGCTTTTCCCAGTTAGGGGTCGCCACAGTGGATCGCCTGTCCGCTCATGATTTGCAGTGGAGTTTTACGGTGTTTTCATAAAATACACTTAGTAGACTAGAGGAGTAGAGATGAAGTTATAACAAACCTAATTTTTTAATCATGTTAAAGTTTTATTCTGTAAGTGAAAAAAAAGTTCTCACAGGTAAGGGTCAGACCCAAGTCTTGAATCCTCAGTAAACAATGAAAGCAATTGGCTTCAAATATTGAGCAGCATGGAGGAGGAGGGAGCATTTTGCCATATGGCCTTGCTAATAGATAAAATGTTTGTTTATTTCAATTATTTAGTGTTTGTTAACCAGGTAGGTGGGCTGGTCTAAGGACCCTTTCAGCAATGATCTAGGCTTGCCAGGCAAGTACAAAGAATTAAATCACTATATAAATACATACATGCATATGTAACACATCGGTATATGCGTAATCAATATACTTAGGTACTGCACAAAGGATTATAATAAA
The DNA here is from genome assembly GCF_019279795.1 of Protopterus annectens. Classification (NCBI taxonomy): domain Eukaryota; kingdom Metazoa; phylum Chordata; order Ceratodontiformes; family Protopteridae; genus Protopterus; species Protopterus annectens. Next base: position 1,575,247,283 of record NC_056726.1, on the reverse strand, counting down.
CGTTACTAAACTGCAGATAAGTACATACTATTAGCTAATACAGAGAACTCACAATTTAAACCCCAGCCTGTTTGAATAAATGAAAAAAAATATGCATGTGTATGTATGTATGTATATATATATATATATATATATATATATATATATATGTGTGTGTGTGTGTGTGTGTGTGTGTGTGTTATCAAGGTAAAGAAGGAAGAATAAACAGAATGATGATACAGCAAGGTGGTCTGAACTAATTTTTTAACCAATATCTCAGAAGCAGTTAATTTCTTTTCCTTAAGTAAATGGGAATTAAAAGACATTTTGAAGGATATTGATCCTCAGTTCTTGAATCCATTCTCCATGAAAGAAAAATATATTTTCCAGAAAGGAAAGTATATTTTAAGGTAGGAATATGTTTTTTTTATTGATTATCATGCTACTTTACTGTACTTTTAAACAGGAGCACACTTTTGATTCTGACAGTTTAAAAATTAGTTTACACATTCTAAAACTGTTTTTTTTTTCTGTGGAGAAGCTATGTTTAAATTACTTTTCCGGGCTGGTAAAATGTATTAAAATGTTTTTTTATTGGGAAAAGTTACTTTTAACTACTTTTTAAAATGTTACTGGCTTGTGCTGCTTAGTTTCCCCAGGAAAGAAGTGCCATTTTTGTGTTGACAATGGAACAAAGTACCGGTCCCACTGATAGTCCTTTTTCTATCCAGAAAAAGGAAAAGTTAACTAAATATCCTTTGCCATCACAGCAGGCTAGAAATTTGCCTATGCCATAGTTGTGTGACTCTGCTGTGTCCAAAGCTGGTTCCTCAAACTACACATATTTTTCCTCAGATCCCTCTGGTGTTGTCCATACATCCACTATGGACCAGGGATTAGCCATGTCCTCTGTGGCTGCTGAGGTCCCCCCAGTGGGGAAGGGAGAGGCACTCTTGTTGGTCTTGGGAGAAAGGCAGGGAATGTGACCAGAAGAGGAACCAGAATGTTTCTATCCCTTAGGAAGCTGCTGCTGCCAAGAGTAATCCTATTTGCCCCAACTGTCTTCTCAAAAAAGAGCAGAAAACTAAACATGTATCTTTTACTGTACCAGTTTCACTGGACAGGAGTAGTTTATTAAGTCTGGCTCAGGGTCTTGTACAGGTTATTGGCCTTTTTTTTCAGGTGGTTTCATTTGTAAGAAAAAGGGATTACACTTTTCTTGAAGAGATTCATGAAATTGAATTTGGACAGGAATGTGATGGGGCAGTGACAGGTTTTCTTCCTCAGATTTATGATTCAGACTCAGAAGACCATGTTATCTGAATCTCCCTGTCAAGGATTCTTTTTCTTAAGACTATTTCCAGAATGTGCCAGCGTTTTCAGTGGGAAAAAATACAGTTGTGTGTACTTACCATAAATATAAGTTTATTACTGAAATCTTGAAATGGATACTGCTGAGAGATCACGTCATCGAAAAAGAAAATACTGAAAATAAAAACATTGGACAGGCAAAACCAGTAATGTCGACTCATCCCATTCGACAATGTCGACATTACCCAGTGTACCTTACCTTCCAGTCACTCCCAAGTAACGTTTTGCAGGGGGGCAAGCCTCCCTGTGCCTCTTACACCCCCTGATAACTAAATATTTAAACTCTAAGCTCGCACTACAGTGAGGAAATGGGTACATTTCCCAATCCTCACTGTATCATGATCTCCAGATAGAACGTCGACCTCAGGACTTTGAATGCACACTAGCATTCACTGTTGTGGAGCCAACCTTTTTTGGTTTGACCTTCAGTAAACTGGAAATCAGCCTTTCGACCATTCCCAGTTCACGTGAATACTGTCCGACATTTCATTAGTAAACTTAAATATAAATGTTGAAGTGTATTTACTATCGCAGTCCAGACTAGTGGGATTTCCAGCTGTGGATGCCCTTGGCTGGCCTGACTACCAGAGAAAAATCTTCCTTCTCCAACAGCTGGCAGATACCCTGACCGACGTCAATATGCTCGGGTATAAGAGGAGTCAGCTGACATCATGCTCTAAGTTTTTTCTTGTCCCCCAGATGGGACCTAATGTCAAGAGCATTTGACATTGAACCTAAGAAATGAAAGGGGCAAGAGGAGGGACTCTATGACCTGAAAAGAAGCTTGTTCAAACCTACCCTGTAGGCTAGGGAGGAAGGAGGGAGGGAAAGAGGACTGCAACAATGAATACATGCAAACATCTATATTTATGGTAAGTATACACAACTGTACTATGTTCTTCATGTTTCACTGTTGCAGTCCTGACTAGTGGGAAGATTCCCAAAGCTAAGAAGAAGGGTGGATGGTAGATTAAGGTGGGGAAAGGATGCCCTGCAGGATGGCAGTGCCAAATCCTGCTCTGGACTTGGAGAAGGCTGATAAATGGTAATGTTTGGTAAAGGTATACACTGAAGACCAGGTAGCAGCTTCCAGGATGTCTTTTGTGGGTACCCATTTTAGGAAGGCAGTAGATGTAGCAGTTGCCCTTGTTGAGTGTGTCCTGACAGCATCTGGTGGTTTCTTACTATGATGGCTGTAACAAAAGCAGATACAGTGAGAGATACATTTAGAGATGGTTTGTTTGGAAACTGGTTTTCCTTTAGAATTGGTGGCAAAGGCCACAAACAGCTGGCCTATTTTTCTCAAATAATAATGGAGCTGCCTATGCACATCCAAGGAATTTGTGGTTTGTTGAAGAAGGTAGGCAAATATATGTTTTGATTTAAGGCGGTGTCTGTCACCACACTGGGCATAAAGGAGGGGTTAATCCTGAGAGAGAGAGAGAGAGAGAGAGACTCTGTCTGGGTAGAAGATGAGGAAAGGTTCCATTGATTCAGAAACCCTTCTAGTAGAAATGATGGCTACCAAGAAGGCAGTCTTCCATGTCAAGAATTTTAAGTCAGCAGAGGCAGCTGGTTCACATGGTGGAAGATAGGTTTCTGTAGAGCAAAGCTAAGTTCCCAGGGTGGGGCTGGATGCCTTCTGGAAGGCCTAATGTGGATCACCTCTCTAAGAAACTGTTTCATAAGGTGGTGAGAGAATATAGGAGGATGGGCAGGAATGTGGGCTGAAATGGCTTAGGTATGAACTTTTGTTGTGGAGTAAGACAGGCCTTTGTCAAAGAGACTGGCCAGATAGACCAGGATAATCATGATCTTGGCTAGATGAGGATTCTGAGGATGTTGCCCACACCAAAGTAGAATCTTTTCCATTTAACCTAGTAGGATTTCCTAGTGCTAGGTATTCTGGCGTCGTTTAGATTATCCTAAACCTGTTTGTCTAGGATAGGAACTCTCCAAGATGTTAAGGTAGTCTCTATGCTGATAATTTGAGCGTCCACGGGTTGGGGTGCACAGTCTTTTTTTGTCCTGCATCAGAAGGCCCAATCTCTTTGGCAGCTGCCATGGTTTCATGCTGAGCATCAGAGGGTACCAGTGCTGCCTGGGTCAATCTGAAACTATTAGTGTTACTCTTGACCTCTCTTTCCTTATTTTAGGAGCACCCTGGGGAGCAGTGGAATGAAAGGGAAGGCATAGATGAAGAGGCCTGCCCATGGGAGGGAGAATGCATCTGTCTTCCAGACTGACTTCATTTTGTCCCTGGAGAAAACTTTTTCATTTGAGTATTTTCACTGGTGGCAAAAAGGTCTATTTGAGGAACTCCGCATTTTCTGGCTATACTGAGAAAAGTTTCCCAATGCAGTTGCCACTCGTGGGGGTATGACAGACTTCTTCTGAGGTGGTCTCCTAGCTGGTTGTGCACACCTGGAGGTATTGTGCCAATAGGTGTAATCACAGGCAGTGTGCCGTTTCCCAAACATTCATTGCTAGGCAGCAAAGAGTGTAGGAGTGAGATCCCCCCTGCTTGTTTATGTAACACATGACTGTGGCATTATCTGTTTTCAGTACTAGCACCCCTGCTTTTCATTTCTCTCTGAAGGCTACTAGTTCTTTTTGGACTGCCATAATTTCTTTTAAATGTGTTTGTCTCTGAGCTTGTGATCCCACTGCCCCTAAGTCTGGAAGTGGTTGAAGTGTGCTCTCCAGGATACATCTGTGGTGTCTGTGGTCAGTGTTTTCTCTTGGGGGTGAATCTGAAGGGGAAACCTGGGTTGAGGGAGCAAGCTCAGGCCCAGCATGCAAATTCCTCCTTGAAGCAAGGAATTAGTTTGATCTTGGCTGAAAGTAGTTGTGCATGCTGACACCTTACATTTTTTAGGCACCATTGGAGTTTCTTCATGTGTAGCCTGGCCAGAGAGATCATGAGGATGCAAGAGGCCATGTAACCCAATGCCCTGAGATACTCTCTGGCTGTGATGAAATGTCTGGCCATGATTTTTTTGGATGCACAGAGTCAGGAATGAGACCTGGTCTGGAGACAAGAAAGCCTTTAGGAGGGTAGAATCCAGTAGGGCTCCCCAGGTTCACAGTCTTGATTGAAGGGTCTGCATATGATTTCTAATGATTTATGGTGAACCCCAGGGTGGTTAAGAGGTTCTGGGTGAACATCAAGTCTAAGTTAAGCTCTGTTAGGCTTGTAGCCTAGATAAGACAATCATCAATATAGGGGTAAATTTGCACCCACTTTGTTCTGCATAAGGCAATTAGAGGGGCTAAGTACATTGCAAAAATCCCGGGAGCAGTAGGCAAGCCAAAGGACAGCACAAAAATGATAGTGCCTGGTACCTGCTTTGAAGTGTAAGAAGCTTCTGTCTGATTCCTCTATGAGAATATGTAAGTTTGCATCCTTTAGATCTATGGTAACAATGAAGGCCTTTGAAGAGGTCATAGGCAAAAGTTTTTAAAGGGTCAGCATCTTGAATTTTGAAACCTGTGGGAATTTATTATGGGCAGACAGTCCAGTATAGGCCACCACATGCCTTCCTTCCTCAGAACTAGGAAGAGTCTGGAATAGCAAACCCTTCCTTTTTGGTGTTCTGGGACCATTTCCACTGAGCCCTGGGCACATAGCATCTCTATTTGGGACAGAGCTTCTGTTATTTTGTTTGGGGAATGTCTGATAAGCCTGAGGGTTTCAAAGGCTGCTTGAATTTGAGTTTGTAGCTCCTTGATATAATGTTTAGTACCCAGTGGTTGAAGTAATGAGGGACCAATTCCCTTGGAATAATGCTAGCTTTTCTCCAAGTCTAAGAGAGGGAGGGGAAGGAAGGGGAGGGGAGGGAGAGGGATCTGCTCTGGGGCCAAAGAGAAAGTCCTTGTCCAAGGGGGCATCCAAGAGGTCATAACTGACATGCTGTGGTTAGCACTGCTTCCTCAACCAAGCGTGTATTCTAATGACAGAACATTTAGATGCAGCCCTGCTAGAGCCTTCCATGACATTGTATCCACAATGAGGGAAATGTTTTGCTACCTGGGAGCTGGAATTACAAAGGTCTAGTAACTCCTTAGAGAGACCCTTGTTCTCAAAAGTCATCAACTTCTGTTTCATCTGATCCAGTAGAGTCTCCTGGTATTTAACCATGTGGAATTGACAGTTTATTGCCCTCATAGATAAGGTGGCAGAAGTGTAAACTGTTTTGCAAAATCTATCCAGAGCCCTACTTTCTTTATCTGTAGTCAAGTTTTTTGGGGGAGCTTGCTCTGGCTCCTTTGGGGCAGGGGTCATGGCTTCTAGGTCAGCTGTATGATTCTTGAAAGAATCCAAAATCCTATAAAACCTGTCAGATTTTCTATATCTATGGGAGGGAGGGAGTCTGGCTTCAAGGAGGAGTCCTGAAAGACATCATCCAAAACCTTGAAAACAGGTGGAATGGCATGGGATTTATGTTCTGGGAGGTTGAGAAATTCCCTTACCCTTTTCTTGGACTGGGGGTAATCCTGGGCTTCCTACTGGAAATTTTCCATCAAGGTGTGCAGAGTTTCCCCAAAAGATAAATCCTCTGGAGGGGAAGCAGAAGCCAGGTTTCCCTCAAAGTCTGTGTCTTCAAAGGATGCCATGGAAGGACCCTCTTCAAAATCATAATCCTCGTAGTCAGAATATTCATCTGATTCAAAAGGGTCAGAAAGGACTTCTGGAAGGGGATCCCTTTTTTCTTTTTCATGGGGAGCATTTGTCTGAGAGCTGCCTCCTTCTAACAAGGAAAACAAGATCCTCAGCCAATCTTACTAGGTCCTGCTGATAAGCCTGTGAATGGGAGCTGGTAAGCCTAGGCAGGGGCTGAGAGGAATTCTCTTTCTTAGGAGTAGCTCTTGGTTTAGACCTGGTGACGTCTGAAACATGGACACTTGTCTCCCTCAGTTGATTGGTTCCTGCCATGGCCTGGCACCACACAAATGCGTCTTTGACTGTACTGTGGCCATCAGAAGCCAAGACCTGCAAAGCGGTCCTGGATCCAACTGATGAACTGAGTCCTAAGGCTTGAGCAGATGTCAAGGGACCCATACAATATATTGGACGGCAAACAGGTCTCGATAGAGGCTTGCACCAACACCACAGTCATAGAAGGGGGCTGCAAAAGCACCTCACCTTCCTCAGCAATAATAAGCCTGGGAGGGCTGGCCAATGGTGAGTGGGCTTTGTCTGAGGCCCTAAACCTGGGGTGTTTTTCCATTTCCCTTTTACGCTTTGGAAATTCAGCTTTAGATTGACTGGCAGATGCCATAACACATGGAAGACATGACAATTTACTGATGTGCCTAGCTAAAATCTCAGTCCTACATCTAATGGTTCTAGTATTAAATTGGGTGCAGAAATGATAGTTGGGAACATCATGATGTGGGCCCAAGCAAGTAACACAGAAAGAATGGAAGTTTTGGTGTGGAATCTATGAGACCATTATTGTTTTTCACTGACATTAGTCAAAAGTGTAGAAAGGAATTCCCAATGGGGTACTTAGATTTCTGAAATCTTCCCTCTGGTGCAGACCAAATGATGCACTGAGTGGAACACTGCTTGGTCTCCAATGGCAAGAAAGAACTGAGATCATGACGTCGGCTGACTCTCCTTTTTCCCAGGTGTACTGACATTGGTCAGGGCATCTGCTGGCGTTTGGAGGAAGGAGATTTCTCTCTTGTAGGCAGGCCAGCCAAGGTCTTCCATGGCGGGAAATCCCACTAGTCAGGACTGCAATAGTGAAAAACGAAGAACATCACTGAGGTTTCTCAGACCCTCGGAAAATACTATGAGCTGTTACAACTGGAATTCCCAGAACCTCCTCCCATCCCCCAGTGCTGTCAGCATTGGATGATGTGTTTGTCACTGCTGGTGGTCCCGCCTCCATGGAGGATGTCTTTGTCACAGCTGTGGTTTTCCTGACAGACATCCTGCTGCACCTAAGAAAGCAGATAGAATGTACAAAGTTCCTCATTGTTTCCATTTTTTATACACCAATCCCAGACTTGACCCAACGACTATAGCTTAGTTAATCCATCCGCTGCCAAGCATTGTGTTCATTCTAATCATTCACTTTCTGACAAGGATAGTAAAACAATTGATAAGACTGGGAAAAAGTGTATGCTTCTGCAACTTTAATTTTTAGCATTTTGAATTGTCAGTCTCATATGTTAAAGTTTATTCTGACTAATTGTGAAACTATGAGGAATGTTTTATCTGCAGTTCCCTCCTGTGAGAAAAAAAAATGGTGTGGTTTGGCTTCTTCAATTTCTCAGGCTCAGGCTACTACTCACTGTTTAAACTGTGTATATTACATTGTAGATATTGCATCCAGGGCTTTTGCCACTGGGACTGTGTTGAAGAGGTTTGGCTGGCTGCTTTCTCCAAACCTCCCAGAATATGTAAAAAATTAGATTTTGAATTTTTCTTTGGATAGAGATTTAGTTTTTGGACCCATTGTTGCAGAGGTAATACAAATGTGATGAGGGAGGTAAACTGATACAAGGAAGCTGTCATATATTTCATCCCTTCTGCATATTTTCCAATGGATTTTCTACTCATTTGTTCAGTTTTCCTAAAAAGCAAAATAAACAGTCTTAGAAAAATGCTGTTAAGCAGATATTGAACAAAAACAATAGTAGGGAGGTTCCAAAAAGAAAGCAGGAATCCCTAGAACAAAGGACAGTTAAACAAGTCAGAATAACTATATAAGGGACCACCTTGTCCCTCCACCTCACCCTGGCAGTCCTTTATCCTTTCCAGAAAGTCTGAATCTCCATTTCTTTCTTCCTTTGGCAACAGATTGTTTCCGTCCTTTGGGTATCCTCTGCTCCACTGGTGGAAAAGGTATCCACATTTTTCCATATTTAGAAAACTTACTTATCTTTGCACAAACTTTTTCAAATTGTCAAGAATATCTCACTTTAGTGAGAGATCCCTTGCAGGCTGTGACTCCAAGAGAACTTTCAAAAGGTTTTTTTTGACTACATCACACAAGATTGTGTTTCTGGGGTGTCTGCTAGAAATCTTAGTGCAAAGAGCTTTTCTCCAAAAGGAAAAAATAGATCTATATATCTATTTCAGGAGTTTTCCACTCAATCACTTTGAAAGAATACCTAAAGATTCTGTGTCTCATTGTATCTATAAATTTAACGCTACGTCTGCCAAGACTCTACATAAGAAGTTGCCTGAAGTCTCTTTGGTCTTAGTATCAACATATTTTCTTTTCAGATTCCAGTTCTGGTATGATTAAGAAGAGAAATCACTTTGTGGATACATCAATCATACCTGAATCCTGGTGTCCCCTTCTCTCTTCCTGCTCCAACGTCAGTCATTACAGAAGTCTCAGACTTTGCTTGTGGAGCAATGTCAGGGAGAATAAAAGTGCATAGTATCTGGTACAACAAAGACAGATGCAAACACATAAACATAAAAAAGATGCTTGCCCTTATCAAGGCAGTCAACTCTCTGAATCATCTTTGGTATCTTCATAAGACTCAGTCACTGAGGATACTGATTTCGATGAGCATGAAGAGTCCCCACAATCACCTCTAGAAGACATCTCATTTGGAGACATCTTTGAAATCCTTAAACAGAGAGGTGGTTGGAACCCCCAGCAACCCTTCACTGGAGGAGTCAGTATTTCTGGAGGTCTTTGGAGGTGACCCATCTACCTCCTGGGTTACTCTGCCTACAGATGAGTTCATTGATTTGGTCTCTCAGTGGAAAGGAAGGAGCCTGACTCAGTTGAGCCAAAACCTAAGAGGCCAGATAGGATTCTGGCTCTGCCTGGGGGGAAGGAATTTTAGAGTAAGGGGTGTCCATGCATACTGTGGTCATGATGTTGGCCACCAAAAAGGAACTTGCCAAACAATGTTCCTCTGTTCACCCCCCCTAACAGGGAGTCTAGGGCAATGGACAGGTTTGGGAAGCATGTCTATGCTTCAGTGAACTTTGCTGTTAGGTCACTGAACTGTTTGGCACATTTTACTAGGTTGCAGAGGGACTTGTTCAAAGAACTTTCAAAATCCCTTTCAAAAACCATTTCTGCTGAGGCCCAATCATCTGTAGCCTCTCAGTTGGCTACCCTCCAATCCTTCTTGAATTCATTCATGAGGCTCATTTTGCATGCAGCCAAAGGTGCCTCAAGGCAGTGGGTTCAGGCATATCGATTACAAGGCATGCCTGGATACACTTACGTGATTTTAAGAAGCCCTTCAAGTCCTCGTTTGTCAATGCTCCCTTTGATTGCAGTTCATTGTTTGGCCCAAAAGTGAAGGACACATTATTCAGGTGTGAGAATGATGGAAAAACTCTCTCTGCAGTGGGCATATGTTTTCCAATCCCTCAAAGATCCTTTTCTAGGAATCAATAAGGTGGTCAGAAAATGTAGCTCAGAAATTCCTGTTGTCATTTCCAGGATACACATGGAGAAAGTTCCCCTAGGGAGAGAGGGGGAAACTCTAATGGATGACAATGCCCCCACAGCAGAGGAGGCCCACAAACCAGGGGTCCAAGGACTCTTTCTCTGATAGACCCTATGAGCACTCCTGAATGGAGGCCCGATTGTCACCCTTTGGAGGCAGTCATGGGTCAACTATTCCTGCACCAGAGAGCCTGGCTAGACATAACAAAAGATGCATGGGTGTAGAGGATTATTTCCAGAGGTTATATAATTCCCTTTTCCCTTCCACCTCCAACAGTATGCAAAATTCCTGATGTTTCACCCAGAGGAAAGTAGCAGCACTAGAAATACAAAAGTCATCCAAGAGGTCACGCTAGACCAGATAGACTCCGGAACTTACTCAAGATTCTTTTTAGTGCCAAAGAAAACAGGGGACAGGAGACCAGTTTTGGATCTCAGCAACTTGAACAAGTCAGTTCGACATACAAAGTTTTGGATGGTCATGGTTCAGTCGATTCTCCCCTTTCTGGGCAAGGTCAACTGGATGTGCTCAGTAGACCTTCAGAATGCATACTATCACATAAACATGAGAAGATAATCCAGAAGATACTTATGCTTCGAGCCTCACCACAGCCCCAAGGGTGTTTATCAAATGCACGGCAGTGGTGGCATCTCACTTGAAACTGCAGGGATTCTGAGTGTTTCCATATTTAGATGACTGGTTCATTCCTGCTCCAACCAGGCATCTGTTAATAAGGGAAAGGGATCAGGTACTTCAGATTTGTTTTAATCTGGGGATAACCATAAATTACAAGTCTCACCTACAACCAACTCAAATGTTGGGGTTCAGAGGAGTACTTTTCAACATGACATCAGTGACAGCTTCTCCTCCTCTCTCAAGATTACAGAATATAAGATTCCAAGTCAAGAGAAAAATTTCCAGTACCAATGTTTCAGTCCAGTTGATCCTTCAGACTTTGAGGTTAATGTCAGCTGCCATAATGTTAGTTCCTCTAGCAAGGTTTCATATGAGAATTCTTCAATGGATGCTAGCAACACAATGGTCCATTCTTTACCAGCAACACAAATAAGGATCACTCAAGCATGCAAGCGATACCTCTGGTGGTGGATTGAATTGAATCAGGTTTTACAAGGCTGTCCTTTCATTCTCCCTCAGCCTAAGGCCATAATAACCACAGATACTTCCCAGATTGGGTGGGATGGGGCACTTTCTGGAGAGAACAGTCCAAGGCACTTAGGTTCATAGGCTAGTACTAGGCTAGCTGCCCTTGCGAGCCATTTTAAGCCTAGCCAGTTATCCCCTGTGAGATTCAAACCCTGTACCTTGTGTTTGTAAGGCAAACACCTTAACCATTAGGCCACCCTTCCACTTGGTGCCCCAAAGAGGCCAACTTGCATATCAATGTCCTAGAGATAAGAGTAGTGCTTTTAGCATTGCAGGCCTTCCAGAACTCTCTCCCCTTAGGGATAATTGTGATTCAAATAGACAATATGTTAGTGGTTTGTTACCTCAACAAGCAAGGAGGAGCCAGATGTTACCCCCAGTGTTGAGAATCACTCAGAGTGTGGCAATGGGAAATCTCATCCAACCACTTTCTCATAGAAATGCGCATTCCAGGGAAATTCAATGTGACTGCAGACAATTTGAACAGGTCTATTCTACCTCATGAGTGGTCTCTCAACAGGAGAGAGGCAGAAATGATTTTCTGCTGATGGGGCCAGCCTTGGTGTGATCTTTTTGCTTCTCCCCTAAGCAACAAATGCAGCAGCTACTTTCCCCTTATCCCTTCTCAGGGGGAGTCACTGAGGGATGCTGTACTTCATGATTGGCCTCTGGTCTACTTTATGCCATCCAATCCATCTAATTCCAAAATTACTGCAGAAAGCTGCCAGGTTGAAGAGCAAACTCATCCTCATTGCACCTTATTGGCCTTGTCAGATTTGGTTCCCCTTCCTGTGGCCTCATCTTCTTTACCAACCTTGGAGTCTGGATCTGATTCCAGACCTCCTGTCACATCTGACAAACATGGTTCATCCAGATAGCTCAGACTTCAAGTTAACAGCATGGTTTTTCCAGTTCTGTTAATAGCCAGACAACCGATGCTCTCTTCCCCTGTCCATTATATCCTTTTATCTTCCCATAAACCTTCAGCAAGAAAGCTTTATACAAGTAAATGGAAAAGGTTTGTTTACTGGGTATAACAAAAACATATATGAAAACGACCAACAGTCACCAGACCTTAAACACAGTAAAAATAAAAAACACACATACTGAAACCGGTAAAATCAACCATTTAATTGCTAAACGAACAACTTGGTGCTTTTGCCAATCAAAACTAAGGCTTCTTCAGAGTTGTTCTAAAATTTTACTCATACAGCTTATATACTGATAATTAAATCAAAATGACATTCACCTACCAATGAATCACAATGTAAAATTTTTTTAAAAAGACAGTGTTGTCCCAAACTGTTGCATAACACCATACAAAAAAATATGTAAATATATTGTTTCACTTTAACTACCGTATTAGGTTTATAAACATTAAATTATCTATATTTACACAATTTGATTATGCCTAATTTTTAAATAAGGCTTAATTGAAATAAAACCATTCAGACCAGGGTCCATGGTAGCATTTAACCTTAATTGTTAAAAGGGATTCCTTACCCTCCAAAAGTAAATTCATGTCTCCCCCTCGTTATTTGGTATGTTTGTAGGAGAATGAACTTTTCTGTAAAATATACAAAGTGATATATATATGATATTTATGTATTCTATAAAACTCAGTATAAAACTGTTGACCATTTTAGATAAGATAGAATTTTTAAACTGTATTTTTTAACTTATGTGTGGTAAATTGTAACCAGTGCAATAGAAAATAGTGGTCTGTCACTTTAAGTTTTTTAGAGGAAAAGTAGCAGAAGTGATGTAAAAATTCTGCTTTAATGATTTACTTTAAATGCTGTATAAATACTGGTCCTTGAAGTGTTCTCTGTTATTCTGAAGAAGTCTTATTTGAAAGCAAAAGTTCTTAATGACTGTAATAACATTTTGGTTGACTTTTTCCTCTGAGTGTTCTGTGACATCTTTGGGTACCATAGCAGAGGCATTTCTTTGTGGTTACTAGTTTTGTTTGTGCATCTGCCTTGCCAACTTTCTTTGTTTATTACCTTAATTATTAAGCCGCCCCCAACTTCCATAAAACAAAAAACAAACAAAATGTAATAAAATTTAAGGAGATCTGGCAGTTGGTGTGGGTTTTGGGTTTCACTTTGAGCAAAGTCACTTAAATAGACAGCTCTCTCTAAATGGGGCATTTTACACAAACACACACACACACACACACACACACACACACACACACACACACTGGAATTGGGAATGGCTTTGTGTACATGCCTATGTGGCTCTGTTTGCATCTCCCTGTTACTGTGGATATACTTAAATTTCCATTTGCTTGGCTGTTCTGATGTCCTACTTAAATCTCCTGCAGCTTTCTTTCTAAAGATGACATTAGGATGACATCCCAATGCTGAAGTTTCTTGTGCTTGCTGTTCATTACAGAAGTCTCCTGCAAGATCCTAAAGCCCTGCTGTGCTTATGTAAATCTAACTGTGAGGCTTGCTTTATTCATAGAATATTTTTATTTTTTATAGTGCAGCCAGGACCTCCCAGACAATGTGGGCCCTAGGCAGCTGCCTTTGTCACCTACTGCAAAATTTAGCTCTGTATAGTCCAAAGCATTGTAGCAGTACCAGTTACCAGCTGATGTTTGTACATATATTATTTAATTACAAGTCTAGATAACACATTCTTTGATCAAAACAACAAGCTTATAGCTGTAAGATGTTTTGTGAGGCAGGCTCAACAAAGCAAATGGACTTGTTTTAATTTCATGCAGTCCTGCAATAAAGTGCTCAGTCATACTATAAACAAGACACTCAGTGATTTACTCATAATAGTATGTATGAATATTTTTTTGTTACCAAAAGGTTCTTATATTCTAATCTATTGCATGAAAAGAACCTATTATACCATGACCCCCCCAAAACGTGCACGCTGATTGGCCAGCGTTTATACTAATGGAAAAAGGTCCGCCCGGACTTTTTCCATTACGCTATGTTAAATGGGTTTAACAAAATAAGCAACGGAGATCTCCGTTGCTTATTTTGAGATGTCCGTTGCTTATTTTTGTTAAACTCATTTAACATAGCGAGACACTAAAAACGGAGATCTTGCTTTCTCCAGCCAACTTTTACTCTGATGTGTACATCAGAAGATGCCTGACATCTCTTGGAAGGGCAGTAAACAGGCATTATACTATGCCATTATTTAAGAAAAGTAACAGTTTCTTTTCTTAAATAATGTAAAATTCAGAGCCAGCAAACGGTTGAATTGTATTGAAAGTCAATTCAAAAACAATAGCTGTATATATAGAACAAGCCACCCAGTCTGATAATCCATTAAAATCATGTCAGTAATGATAAAATTAAATTTACTTGTGGGATGTACTGTAGTGTGTTTGTACAAAGCATTATATATCTTTTTGTTTGATATTACTTTGGTGCTCAGGGGTCTGGACGTTTGTCCAACAATAATCCAATCACTGGAAGAGTTGGAAAAGAATTGCAAGTCAAAACTTTCGGACAATTCTGGCGTAAAATTGTTTGGACTTTTGCATATATTTACAATTGTTACAATGTCCACATATGTTGTTTGTGTCAAATCAGATGATTTGTTATCTCTGTGTTTATAATGATTAAAGAAGGAATTTAAATTCTTCCCTTTCCAACTTTCAGGAATGATACTGTTTATCTCCATGTCACATTGTAAAATATTCCAATGTCTCCTCACACTTTGAATGAGGCGATTTGATAATGTAAAAAATGTGGTTGTGATCCTAAAAAGGACAATTGAATTAGTGCATGTCTTGTATGTTAATAGGTCACTTCTGTTCAAAGAGCTAACCTTGTTGCTGGCCATAGCAATGTGGCCACTTTTTGTAACCACAGGATCTAAATCTGTTGGTAATATCTGATTTATGTTTCAGATAGGTGCTATCATCAGAACAAATACGTTTCACGCGTATTGTGAGTTGACTTGGGTATTGTGCAATGTGGTGGATGATAACTGGAGGCATGCAAAATTGTGTTGTATTCTGGAAACTTCCTGTGTATCTCAGTTAATAATGTATGATAATGTAATGGTTTCCTTGTCATAATTGATAGTAAAATGCAGGCCCCATTCATTATTATTGAGATATGTCACAAAATCCAGTAATGAGCCTTCATAATATGTTCCTCTTGTCATCATAGATTAAGTGTTTCTCAAGGGGCAAAAGATGCCCCCATCATCCCCTAGTTTGCCAAAAGCATTGTTCCTTATAATAAAAACATTGCTGGTAAGGACATATTGTGCCAAATCCACCAGAAATTTATTGAAGTCAGAACCATATAGCAGCCCATCCTGGTGTGAAATGTTGGTATACAAGGCACACATAGAAACCAATCTGGATCAAGGTGTGTGTTAGAAATGATCTGCAAAAAATTTGTTGTATCTTGTAGGCGTGATCGAATGTTGGAAAGCAAAGGCTTCAAATACTTGGTCAAAAATAAGGAGAGGGGTTCTGTAATATATCCCTTACCCGATACAATAGGTCTGCCAGGTGGATGTAAAAGATCCTTATGAACTTTTGGCAGGAAATATATGTATTGGTTAATGGGATCATGAACCAAAAGTTGATTCATGATGTCACCAGAAATAGAGAACATTCAGGGTCTTCTGAACCTTGCTCTGGCGAAATGACAAATCCATGTCACAATGTCTTAAACTTATCATGCTTTGAACTATCTCCCATTCAGTTCAATAAAGGTCTTTCTTTTATTCCAGGTTTCACTGTGTCAGAGGAATCTTTTGCACAGGATGTTGTGAATTTTTGTCGTCTGTTAAATTTGAAGTTATTTTTTGGTGATAGTGATGTTATTTATGATCATGATAGATTTACATATCATAGATCGAACTTTTCTCCACCTATGCATCAGATGGTGTTGCAGTTTCAGAACAGTGTACTCAAGGATTTGCATTTTTTGAGTTCTGACATTTCATTACAACATAATAATCTTTCTTTTGATGAAAGACAAGCTGTTTTTGAACTTCAGAATAACAGAGAAATTGTGATAATTTCAGCTGACAAAGGTGGGGCTGTGGTGGTATTAAACTGGTCTGACTATGATAAGGAAGCATTACGACAATTAAATGATGTTAGATATTATTCGCACATGGTTATTGACCCCACTCAGATGTTTAAGAAACAAATTGAGACATTCTTAAGACAGGCTAAGGATGAGGCTATCATTTCTGATGACATCATGAATCAACTTTTGGTTCATGATACATATATTTCCTGCCAAAAGTTCATAAGGATCTTTTACATCCACCTGGCAGACCTATTGTATCGGGTAAGGTATATATTACAGAACCCCTCTCCTTATTTTTGACCAAGTATTTGAAGCCAACATTCGATCACGCCTACAAGATACAACAAATTTTTGCAGATCATTTCTAACACCTTGATCCAGATTGGTTTCTATGTTCCTTAGATGTAAGTGCCTTGTATACCAACATTTCACACCAGGATGGGCTGAAGTCTCTAACTTATATGGTTCTGACTTCAATAAATTTCTGGTGGATTTGGCACAATATGTCCTTACCAGCAATGTTTTTATTATAAGGAACAATGCTTTTGGCAAACGGACAGCGATGGGGGCATCTTTTGGAAACACTTAATCTATGATGACAAGAGGAACATATTTCTGGAGGGGATTGATATATGGCGGTATCTTGATGATGTGGTTGGTGTGGAGGATGAAGGCTCATTACTGGATTTTGTGACATATCTCAATAATAATGAATGGGGCCTGCATTTTACTATCAATTATGACAAGGAAACCATTACATTTCTGGATGTCCTAATTCAGAGGGCACCGGATCATACATTATTAACTGAGATACACAGGTAGTTTCCAGAATACAACACAATTTTGCATGCCTCCAGTTATCATGTCACAATTCATAACTTATTTGTTCTGATGATAGCACCTATCTGAAACATAAATCAGATATTACCAACAGATTTAGATCCCATGGTTACAAAAGTTAGCTCTTTGAACAGAAGTGACCTATTCACATACAAGACACGCACTAATTCAATTGGTCAATAGATTCACAACTACATTTGCAAATTGTCTCATTCAAAGTGTGAGGAGACATTGGAATATTTTACAATGTGACATGGAGATAAACAGTATCATTCCTGAAAGTTGTCTTTTTCCTATAGGAAAGGGAAGAATTTAAATTCCTTCTTTAATCATTATAAACACAGAGATAACAAATCATCTGATTTGACACAAACAACATTAACAGGGAACCCTTACAGGGTGCTTTCCATGTGGACATTGTAACAATTGTAAATATTTGACTTCAACTCTTCCAGTGATTGGATTATTTACCCCTCAGGATTAGAATCTCTGAGCACCAAAGTAATATCAAACAAAAGATATATAATGCTTTGTACAAACACACTACAGTACATCCCACAAGTAAATTTAATTTTATCATTATTGACATGATTTTTGGCAATAAATGGATTATCAGACTAATGAACATTTATGACAGTTAACCAATGGGATTGTTGCTATCAGTATATATACAGCTATTGTTTTTTGAATTGACTTTTTGTACACTGAAGAAGGCCATGCTGTGATTTCTACTCAATACAATTTTCATTTTGTTCCTGATAGCTATGTTTCTTGAGCCGTGCAGTTGCTACCGTGCAGGAGGTTTTCTTTTGTTATTGCTATAATAAATCACTGTAAGCATCTGTGATGCTCTGACAACACACCTAAAATCGTAGCTTTATTAAATTTCCAGTAGTATTTTATGTTTCTGACCCGATGTAAAAGTTTCTATTCAATCTATGAATTTATATCATTCCCTTTTTACCCTTCTGTTTTAGTGACTGTTATATAAGCTGGTATTTTTCTAGATTCCAGTTATTATTTCCAGTTTATTCCATTTGATAGCTGCTGTCCTGTAGAGATCAAATGTATTATTAAGAATATATACTTTAAGATTGCATTTCCTATGCTGCAGGCATTAGTAAATATGGAGTTATATTTTCACCACTCTTTCAGTATATGTTTTTCGTGTTTATCTTATTTGTTGTTAAACTTTTGCCATTCATTGTTCCTTCAAGATTTTATTTAATTCTGAAGATATTATAATTTGATGGCTTGTTTGGAAGACTGCAGTATTCTGTTGGTTGAACAGTTGCTTTCCTTTCATATAGTTAAAATATTTACCAGTGAAGCATTATGCACTTCTATGAGGACACCTATCACTTTTCTAGACATATGTAAATTGTTGATGTAGTATTCTCAATAATTTCAAGGTAAGTTCATGACCACCAGTCAAACTAAGTGTTCTTTTAATGCATTCTTCTGTAGACTGTTGAAAATCTTAACACATTTCATTCTGGACTTATGCTTGTTGTGCAGAAACAGCAGTTTGAGAAGGCTGCAGAATGAGTTATCTGTCCAGGCTCCTTCATTAAAACCATTTGTTTCTTCCACAGTATCAAATACTGAACCACTACAACTATTTGCAGGGCAAAAATAAAATATGTATTTTAACAAATCAAGTCTATGGACTGCATGTTCATACAGTTAAAGCAGATGATTATATTGTCGCTGCTGTTGTTTTAACCTTATATTCAAGGATTCCTTCCCACTGGTTGTTGTGTGAAATTTTTGAAATTTGTCACATCTATGAACTATAGTTACCAATTTATTTTTTATCATCTTAACATATCTTGTTACTGTATTAGTAAATGTACTTTACCTATAAGCAAACTGGTTTGTTTTCTTGTAGGATCATAGCTATTATACTATTCTAACTGGCATCTGCTTGCAATACAGCTGACTTATTAATACCATAATATTTTAATGCTGGTGCATCTTTTCTTAGGTTTTTGAGCATACCAAATTATTTTCCTGTTCATAACTCTATGCCTAGGCTACATTTTGACTAACAACTTTTGTAGGGGCACAGTATTCTCAGACATACCGAGGACAAATTTTACATGATACTGCTTCCTTTTTATAAATCTCTACATTGTTTGATTGTTTTCTGGATTTATTTATTTATTATTCAACTTTGTTAACCAGGGTAGAACACTGATCACATTTGATCAACTTCAGTCTCTGCCTGGGATATACAAAATAATGAGGTATAGTGTTTAACAAATACAATATGAGTGTAATTTGAAAATATAGTATCAAACAGTAAAATGTATACAATATACGTGACACATAGCTAATAGCTAATCATTAAATTAGTGGTGGAATTCCATAAAGGATAGATGAAGGTGTATAAGTGGGAGAGCTGGCTCTGTTATGCTGACATTTCATGTATTAGGCTTCAGTCACTTTGATGTTAGAATATTATCCATATATATGAAATATGTCACTCAGGTTTTATATTTGGTATTATTTAACTTGAAATTGTTGTGTCTTTTTCTTTTCAGCAGCTATATTAGTTGTTCTCTTGTTGTGCTGTTCCTGTTATACTCTTCTTATGTGTCACCCAACATATAGATCACCACTTATGTTTGCAACACCTTCCAAGCCTTCAGTTACTTGCACAACAGATATTTGGAATACTTTGGTTGCTGATGAAAATCCAAATGGCAGTCTAGGGAATCTGTACCTTCATCAGTGACTAATACTCTGAGTCCCTATACAGTGAATGGATTACACTGAAAACCACTTTCAGTGAACCTAATGTTTTTCTTTTCCTTACTGTTGTGTGACCATGGAATTAAGTTGGGAGTGTGAGGATGTTTGCAGATGACATTGTGATCTGTAGTGAGAGTAGGAATCAGGTTGAGGAGACTCTGGAGAGGTGGAGATATGCTCTAGAGAGCAGAGGAATGAAGGTCAGCAGGGCTAAGACAGAATATATGTTTGTAAATGAGAGGGAGGGTAGAGGAATGGTGAGGATGCAGGGAGTACAGTTGGTAAAGGTGGAGAAGTTTAAGTACTTGGGATCAACAGTTCAGAGTAATGGTGAATGTGGGAGAGAGGTGAAGAAGAGAGTATGGGCAGGGTGGAATGGGTGGAGAAGAGTGTCAGGAGTGATTTGTGACAGATGGGTACCAGTAAGAGTGAAAGGGAAGGTCTACATGAGGGTAGTGAGACCAGCTATGTTATATGGGTTGGAGACAGTGGCATTGACAAAAAGGCAGGAGTCAGAGCTGGATGTGGCAGAGTTAAAGATGTTAAGATTTGCACTTGGTGTGACTAGGATGGATAGGATTAGGAATCAGTATATTAGAGGGTCAGCTCATGTTGGACAGTTTGGAGACAAAGCAAGAGAGATGAGATTAAATTGGTTTGAACATGTGCTGAGTAGGGATGATGGGTATATTGGGAAAAAGATGCTAAGGATGGAGCTGCCAGGTAAGAGGAAAAGAGGAAGGCCTGAGATAAGGTTTATGGACATGGTGAGAGAGGACATGCAGGTGGTTGGTGTGACAGAGCAAGATGCAGAGGATAGGAAGAAATGGAAAGAGATGATCGGCTGTGGCGACCCCTAACAGGAAAAGCCAAAAGATGATGATGAGTGTGAGGATCTTTCCCTGCAAGGTGTATACAGGGGGAAGGGGTAAATGGAACTTACCTCCACAGAAAAGATTTGTTTCAGGTTTGTACTTGTTTGTAGTATTGGAAATTGTAATTTTATCCATAGTGTCATCAGTAACGTGTACCTTACTAATGGAATATTATTATTGTATACAGTGTGAAGCTCCTGTCATCTTGCATTTTCTATCAGAATCTATAGTTTGTAGTTATTACTGAAAAGAAATTAGTACATGACATTGTTGAGACAACTTTTGTAAGGAATAGGTAATGCAGTTTTTTAATCAGTTTAATCGGTGCTTGCAGAGCAGTACAAATAACAATCTTGTCTTGCTTTATAACAGTATAATACATTCTGTTGTCTCCATTTTCTTCTTAATGACCCCTGTTTTGGCCATGCACTACAAATCCCTACATTATTCTGCTTTTGAGAACTACTAGTACTTTTCTTGGAACATATGTCATTGGCATAGTATCAGGATTTCTCATTTTGAGATGTTTTGCTAGATATCCTAAACATTTAAAGAAATCAGTATATGTATGAAGGATATAACTGATATGATTCTGTACAGTACAGGTTCATAGATAGATACTAGGCTATCGGCCCTGGAGCCTATATAAGCCTAGCCAAAAAGGTTTCATGGCTTTTGCCACCCAAGAAAGTTGTTTTCCTGCGCCCCTGTCTAGCAGAGCCATAGAAGTGATACCCGGGATCAGTGATGCTTATGGACTGTGTGATTATATTTGTATACTGTCACTTTTTGCTTTTACACAATGCATTTGTGTTAGCAATTCTAGCTTCTCACTATCCAAATAAAAGAGTTTACCTCTTTAAGTACTACATATTGAAAAGGAATCTTGTAATTCTTTTTTTATTCACATCAGAAGTTTTTGATCTACTGGCTAAACCTGTTGTCCTGAATATGTTAGCAATGTGCATACTAATGCCTTTAAAACCCAACGTGCCAAAATCATTTTCAGACAAACTATTATACTCTGCGTCTAGTTTAACTTCAGCATTTTGATGTTTAATTCTCAGCATCTTTGCCAGCAGTCCAGTCTGCACTATTGTCTCAGTTTCTTTTGATGCAGACAGTAAGCAGTTCAGTTTCTCTTCATCAGCATGCAAATTCTTTAAACACGTTTCTGCTTTTACAGCTTTGAAAATGTCCTTTCTTTTACAGATTCTGAAGAACTGATTAAAGGCAGGATAGTGATTCCTGTTAGGCTTATTGCTATACATGCTCTACATGAAGCTTGAATTTCAATTACACAGTATTTTTTGTAAATCTTATGGCTATTTTTCTTCTCTCAGTTATTGTTACAAAACATTATTACTGTATTATTTTTTCATTTTTATTTGACTCGTGTTTTATCTTATACACAGTTGTTTACAGTGTTAATTGTTTTAGCTGTGCATTGCTAATTTCACTTATTTTACATCTTTTAATACGCTCTAGGGTGCTTCTCTTAAAAGCTTGCCCCTTGATCATAATTTCTGGTACCATAAAGTATTCTGTCTCTTTTATTGCTGAATCATGTAATTTTCCAAATTTGCAACCTTTGGCTTGATTTTTCAATTTATTAACATAAGCAACTATAGTATCCATAAGGCTGGTGCTCTTGTAAAGCACAAATAATGAATAAATGGAAAATTTTTTTTTGCTTAGAATAGTTCCTGGACTTCTTTATAAGTGCTGCTGTTTTAACGTGTTCCTTCTTCAAGACGATAATCATGCTAATATAATAATGACTTCTTCTTTAGTGACATGTAGAATAGGGAAATGCTGTCCACTCAGAGAGGAATACATGGAATTTGTACATCCAAAGATTTGATGTTGTCCTTTTCATTCTTCCTCAACACATGGACTTTGGATCCAACTCTCAAGCTCCTCCCTGTACCCATAATGCCTCAGTCCAGTCCCAATATCTCAGATCTCATTTGCCACTATCATGCTCAGATGCAGGTTCCTCTTTCTTGAGCGAGAAATTAGTGACTTCTTTGTGAGTTATTATATATGTAGTTACTAAAAATTTCTTTTAAGTCTCTTTTTATCTGACTTTTCTATCCTCCCTCTTACTGTTATTGACAGTGTTAGGCTTTATACTATTTTTTTATAGTATGTCTTTCATACCATAATTGGTATTTTTTCTCATATTTCCCTTTAAACAGGGTATTCTTTCTTAATTACCATAGTTGGTAATTCTTCTTTCTCAGGCAAAATGGTGGTTGGTCTTTCCAAAATCTCTCTCCAACAGAATTGGTATTTTTGGAAGCGTATGG
>NC_056726.1:1574907013-1574919513 GCF_019279795.1 Protopterus annectens | reverse complement strand
TCATTGGATCATGATGACCAACTGGGAACATAGTTGTATAGAATATTATTTAGTGCCAGACAAGCAGATGGATGCTGGATAATTTTATAGGTGGTAAGAAGCTGTGTATATGTCAGTTGATGGGATAGTTCTAAACAATTTAGGCTTTTTAGTGTTATACAGTGGTGGGTTCTGAAAAGGGAATCTGTTGCAAATTTAGCAATTTTAAAAAACAAACTAGTGGTCTTAAACCTTCATCGATGAGCTCAGTCACAATCATTTCCAAAAAAATCATGAAACCCAGGTAGTGTTCCAAAGCAACAGGCCTTTATTCGTCACAGACAAGTGATCCTCAGTAACAAAAAATCAGAAATAGTTTAACAATGTTTAACATAGCTTTTATATTCCTAAAAGTAGGTGTGGAAAATGTACATATTGTTTCATTTTAAACCAGACTATTCAAAGCAAACTGTATAAACGAGGCAGTAAAAATGCATTTCAGAACAGCAAGTACCCACCCCCACACACTACTATTACTGATTAGATCAAACTAAACCCTAGTTAAGGAAAACACTACCTATCTATTTGCAGCCCACATTCCAAAATCAGGTATGAAGAAAAGCATAAAATACACATAAAAAAACTTTCAACTAAAATTGCTTTTCGCTACCTAATTGCAATAAAGCCCTCATCAATTCTGTGTCAAGAACTATAATCAAGAAAGAACACATAGCTATCTTACCATAAATGTAATCTAACTGGAACACTATAAATATAAAAAATCTATCTAATAATATCATCTAGTAAATATCCATCCATGTGTATTAGTGTGCATAAAACAACTAAGTAATTAACAGCTCATTAAATTCAAATTTAGGAATTTTGTTATAGCATTGTTCGAGTTTTGATTTTTTGATGCCTGGAGATTAGTAAGGATGGAAGCACCATAAAGAAGAGGGGTGGGGGTGGATAAAAAGTAGTTGCAAGTGTAGCTTTAGGTCTGTTGTTGAGAAAGTTTTTGGCTCTGTAAAGCTTCCCTTGTTTTTGAGTTTTTCTTAAGCAATTTTGTATATGCGATAAGTAAGCTGAAATGCAATAACATATTACCAAAAAACTCTTTTGGCTTTTCCTGATTAGGGGTCACCAGAGTGGAACTCCGGTCCGCTCATGATTGGCAGTGGATTTTTACTGTTCTGACTTGCCAGCCTGATGCCCAACCTTCAAAGAAGGGACACCCATTCACGCTCACACCTACCTGCATGTCTTTAGCGTCACTCGACTGCAGGGAGGACATGCAAACTCCACACAGAAGGCGCTCCAGCCGAGAATCAAACCGGAGAACCTCTTGCTGTGAGGTGACAACACTAACCACTGCACCACCGTGGCTTACCAATAACATATTACAATAAGTAATAACAATATAGTATATCATAATATAGTCCAATACGTAAGCTGAAATATAACAGCATCAATGAGCACAATAAGGATATTAAGCTATATTCTATTAGATATGCATTATGCAGCACACTTTAGATTATTATACAATGACAATCCATTAGTACTTAAAAACATGCATGCTGATTGGTCAGGACAACCAGTGTGCCCTTTGTAAATCAAGCATATACCTATAGAACGTTAAGTCCAACATGTATGCAACAAAATGGAAGAATGCAGAAACAATGCAGAAGAACACCATGGTACTGTTATACAAAGACATTATTTAAGAAAAGTAAGTCATTTCTATCTTAAGTAATGCCATTGTATAATAGCAATAACCAACTCATGGGTAAGAATACATTGAAGATTTGCCTATGGTTGCCTTTGTTTAATCACCAAGGCTTTGCCCTCATAATTAAACCACACTAACCATGGGTAAATCTTCAAATACTACACCCATTCATTGGTTACTGCTATATTACCTAACCTAAACTGTATTAAGCAATTTCTCTGAAGCAGGCTGATCTGGAATTGAATAGTGAATCTGGGTGCTGCACAAATCATATAGTGTGGGATGGGTGTGAACAGCTGTTTTTTTTTCTCACCCATGCCAGGTGTAAGGAGAGATATAATCAAAAGCTTTAATAAAATTCCAAACTACCACATCTACTTACTTAATGTGACTAGTCTATTTTAGCAGACAAGTATAAGGCTGTAGTAAAGTGGCTGACAAAATCTCCTCGTGAAATCCATACTGCCTACCATCCATTAACTGCTCTTATATTGAAAAATGCACAACCTTCTCTTTTAGCAGTGTTCCTGTGCTCTACCCATGGGACTCTCATAGGCTGACAAGCCTATAATTCCCAGGGTCCTTAAAGAGGTGCCTTTAAACAAATGTAATATTGCAAATGGGCACCATTCTTTTGGGATTTCCATATCAAATGGTGAGACTATCAGACATCAGTGCCTCAAAAGGAATTCAGTTCATTCTGTCAGCACTTTTCGTTGTAGCCAGTTAAGACCTGGTGCATTAACATTTCTCAGTTTCCATCATTTATCTAGCATCACATTCTCTGTGAATGCCATATATGTTTTTCCTTCTCCACTTTGTTCTACCTTTTATTATTGTTCAGTTGTCACAACCGCTTTCATCATTATCCTCCTACCTTCTACATATATGAGTTTCGCTGTTGTTCTCTTAACACGATTGCTAAATAAATTGCTAACCCACCCTTTCTTATGTTGCTAAATCCTGCTAGGTGAATATTTATTTATTTATTTAAAAGAGAATATGCTAGAAGGGAACAGGAACAGGGCAACTAAACTGGTACAGAGTATACAAAAATGGGTCTATATTATATACTCGAAGTATCAAAACTTCGAACCTCATATGATCGACACCATATGAGCGAAATTTGAAACATCAAATATATAATAAAAAAAAAAAAAAGAAAAACTTACCTAAACACTCTGAGCAGGGGGACAAGCCCCCTACACCCCCCCAAACCCTGCTACTTAAATATACCAAGTCCGAGATCACATTTCAGTGCAGAAAAGGGAAATCTTCCCATTTTGTGCCATATGGAGCCATTTGTTTTAACCTTCAAACTTGTAAAAGTTCGATCATATGGTGTCGACCATGTGATATTCAAACTTTTACAAGTTCAAGGTTATAATAGGAACCCTACAAAAATGCTCCTTTAAGTAAGCAAGCTTGAGGATTCAGCATACACATTTTGGAAGATGTGTGTGTATACTTATGCATGCGTGTACAGAAAAGAGGCAGAAACAGTGTGGAGAAGAATACAATATGGGAGCACAGAGTGCTATTTTGCAGGATACTGTCATTTGAAGTTTTATATTTGTTAAATCAAAGTTTCATGTTGTTGAGGTGTTAGTACATCTGATGTTATTTTGTCACAAAAACTGCCTAATGTTATTTTTGAGGTCATGTGACTCGGACAAAGGGGAAGAGGTGTGTCTCTGTCTCTTTTTTTTACTTCTTTCTCTTTTCTACGGGTTTGAACAGCCTTACAGGTAGTATATTTAGAGATCAATGATGTAATGTCTGGTGCATGGTAGCAGTGCTGCTTTGCCAAAAATGATGTAATAACTTTGTGCTGTGATGTCATTTATTATCTGTGGTTTAGGTGTATTAGGTATGCTGTTCTGTATTTTAAATGTTTTGGGTATAATATTTTGCATATCATCTTAGGAAGATATGATATTTTATTACTGATCTGGAGAATACAGATCATTCTTTCCAATCATTTTGTTGTATTTGCAGGACAGAATAACATTTTTTTTCAGAAAAAAAAGTAATGGTTTGGAAAGAAGAGTCATCAAATCTGCAAAAACATTGGGAAATATGGATGGTACTGTGGTACAGAGCTTCAGGGTACTACCTCTCAAGCTCAAAGACATGCTAATCAGGCTGATTAACTTTTCTAATAACCCATCTTTTAAGTTTGTATAGCTGAGCTTTTCTCTCAGATCTCACATGCAAAAGAGATATTAACCCAGTGAAACTAACTCAGCAAGAGAAATGAAATAAATACCAGAAATGTAAAAAAATATTTCTCTGGACAAAGCACACTAGTCTTCTGAGCAAACTACAACTGGAAATTATAACAGTTACAATATATGGAATTAAAAAAAACACAAAAACAGTTGCTAATTGTTGCAAAGGAAGGATTCTATTTTATTGTAGCACATTAGAAACATTG
This sequence comes from Protopterus annectens, assembly GCF_019279795.1. NCBI lineage: Eukaryota > Metazoa > Chordata > Ceratodontiformes > Protopteridae > Protopterus > Protopterus annectens. The sequence goes on along the minus strand of NC_056726.1, from coordinate 1,574,915,368 downwards.
GTTTATTTATCTGATAGGCAACAGTTATCAGCCAAGACTTTTTCTGTTGCATTATACTTCCATGTCTTTTGTTTTTTACCCAGAATGCAAACTCTAAAGTCCGTACAGCTGTGTTTATAGTGCTACTGGTGCTGAACCAGTGCAGCTTCAGTTGTTATCATGCTGCCTTTACCCTGGGTCCTTGGAACAAATTACACAGGATGAGATTTTCCACTCGTTGCTGAGCCGTGTTCATTCACTGCAGAAGCTACATCACTGCATTTAGTGTATTTTGTCAAAAAGTGCATGTGTGTGTGTGTGTGTGTGTGTGTGTGTGTGTGTGTGTGTGTGTGTCTACTTATGATTGCAGCAATCTTTTTCTTAATCTTAAATTACAAATAATATTTTTCTTGACCTTAACAACGGTTGCACTCAGAAAGAGTTATGATGTTCATGTTACTCTCAATACAGCAATTTAAAAAACCCTTTGGGGAATAACTTCGGCTACGTAATGACTTAAAGAACTGCTCCACCAGAGAATCTTAAAACGACTGTCACATTTTTCTTTTTTTTTTTTACATTATAATTATATTTGATTGATGAATAAAATAACATTTTGCTAAGGACACTGATGAATAAAATGACATCTTGCTAAGGACAGACATGCCTGCAACACAAATGGTGCAATGTGTGTGACTGTTTCACTGATGTAATCCTTTCTGGAAATATTCCCAGATTTCACACTGTTAGAGACATGACACTGAAAGAGACACTGCTAATCTTGTTTAAGCCTATAATCAGTTTTAATCTTATGTTTTAATAAATACAATTAACAGTTTGTGAATGGTGCCTGGATACCAGAAGATATTATCTGGCACTTTGTATGGCATCCAGCTGTGGTGGAAATACTTCTCAACTGTACAGATTTTCGCAGAATGCCCAGATCTTTGCCTCATATTCCTGGTCTACTTCTCATAAAATTTTGGCTTTCTGGCAAATTACTGGCAAATCATTGAGAATTAAAGTTAGAAAATAATGACAGACATTTCAGTTTCAGATTTCATGCCCTTCAGAAAATGTATGTTAATGCAAAATCTGTTGCCCTATCAACTTTCAAGTTTGTAAGAGCAATATTTAAAAATGTTCCTATGTTGGACCTTTGTCCACCCCCCCCCCCATTATGTACATTTTTTTCAGATTTCTTACTCTAAGAGGCTGAGAGATATGGTGGATGGTGGGGCACTGACCATGGGCAGTTCCCAAACTGGTCCATTCAAGGATAGACACTGCAGGAGAACGAGGACTTAGGGAGCAGATATCTGACCACCGATGCAGGTCTGTTAATGCTGTTTCACAAAATAGAATTAATGGTACTAGCGATTTCGAATGGCAGGAGATACCAGATAAATACAAAAATTTGGACTTCCAGACTTGGTTTAACCGTTCCTTCAACCTCAACCACCGAGACACCAGGAACACGAATGGCGGAAATACTACTTACAAGGACTTGTGTAAGACATTCAAAATTAAATTAAACAAATACAAAGCTTTGGGTATAGAGAACTGGTACTTTGAGAAATGTGTGGATGAGAGAATTGTACCTAAGGGGTTAAGGCTTAAACAATTTCCTAACAACGCTAAAGATGACAAAGATTTTTTCAAAACTATTAGTGACATTTTAAACAACTGTGGTTTGGTGATTTTGAAAGAAATGATTAAATGGAACAGTAAAATGATGGAACATCTTAAAAATTAAATTGATGCTTTGCATGAACGTATTAGTTCTGGTCTTTTATTTTCAGTCAATGAACACAAACATGTTTATTTGAGAGTATTACAGGATGTTGACCATGCTACTAACACTAATATTGTTAGAAAACAGTTGAAATTGGAAAGGGACTTGACTGAATATGAAAACGGTATAGCATATAGTGCTTTTTCTAGTCAGGACAGTAATTACAATAGACGTAACAAATACAATAACATGGTTAACAATAGAAGAAGTTGGAAGGATAGATACTATAGTAAATATCACCCACAAGCTTATGGTGGTGACAAAAGGAGAGGATTTGGGCATGATTATTGTGAAGGGGACCAACAACAACACGGGCTTTTTGAGGGTGATTTGCATGGGGGGGAGCTATATTACACTGATGGAGTGGATATTGCCAACCACCATCAAGAACATGAAATCCCTTTAGAATTAGAGGAACCCAGGAGATTGGAGAGACTACGGAATCGGGTTCAACAGCCCACCTATGCGCAGGCGATGGGGAACAGCAATACCCAACATGGGGGGAGGTCCAACAGACAACAAATGTAGGGCTAATATGCGAAGATACGGTTTATGAAATAGAAACTGAGGTAAATTTAGATGTAGCAAGACAGAACAACAAAATTATTTTAACTAATAAGAATTTCAATATTTTTAACTATACTGATTTACAAATCAATGATGAATACTTCAATCTATTTATCAAAGGTTTTACCTTTGTACCCATGAAAATTCCGAATATTGAAAATATTTTATTGGATATCAAATTATTTACTAGAAAATTTAATTTTATGCACATATTTAAGGATAGCAGTTATTTAAATGAAGACAGAACACTTAAGAGAACAAGTATATTTAACCCCCCTTTACATAATGAAATTTTGAACTTTGAAAAATGTGTAACTAACAGGATTCGTACTTCCTATCAATTCAAAAAGCACATGGGGAGTAATTTAACAGATGTTGAATTTAAATTATTAAAGGAGCTTAGTGGCAATGATAAAATCAGAGTCATGAAACCGGACAAGGGTGGGGGTGTCGTGCTTATGGACCAATGGGATTATACTACAAAAATGATGGATATTTTGGACAACGAGACCAAATACAATAGGGTCTCGAGAAATGAGATAAATATATCTTATAGACAAATTGATATAATATTGGATGACAATTTGATGCAGGGTTTGATTGACCCTGATTTGTATAATTTTTTCAAAGTTCATAAACCTGTGATACCGGGTATTTTTGGTATACCCAAAGTCCATAAGTCTACTGACAACCCACCTATGAGACCTATTGTTTCATCCCATGGATCCAAAACGCAGCCTTTGGCAGTATATGTTGATTTTAAGTTAAAAAAGTTTTATGAAAAATACTGTCACATTTTAGTTGATTCATGGGATTTTTTGGTGAAGATGGGTGGGTGCCCATACAGTGACAATGTTACTTTTATTACCATTGATGTCAAAGATTTGTTTTTGGTTATACCCCATGAGTTAGGGATGGTATGGTTTGAAGAAATGTTATTGGAAATGAATTTTTTAAACAATGATGAATTTAAGTTAGTGCTTGAAAATATGGAGTTAGTTTTAAAATATAACTACCTTTATTTTCAGGGTGAATATTTTCATCAAAAAGAGGGGGTAGCAATGGGCTCCGCCTGTGCGCCGATATATGCAAATATCATTATGTTATTTTGGGAAACTAGATATATTTTGTCATCTGACTACCACATGTTTTTGGTAAAATATTACAGATTTTTAGACGATATTTTTATCGTATGGAATGGACCAGTTATTAAGATTGATGAATTTGTGGAATATATTAACCAAACCACCATCTTCTTAGAATTTACACATGAAATTGGATTTGATTCTATTCATTATTTGGATGTGAGGATTGACAAGGATTATTTAAATAAATGTTTTAAATCGAATATATATAGGAAGAAACATTTTTTCCAATGCTTATTTACATTTTGATAGTTACCATTCATATGTACTTAAAAGGAACATTTTAAAGGGACAAATGATTAGAATGGCAAGAATAATCTCAGATGACAAAGAATTTATTACAGAGATCGAGTACGTTGGTAAAATGTTCCAAGAGAGAGGGTATCCCCCTGAATTAATTAGTGGTGTGGTGAACCAAATAAAAGAAAGTAGATGTAAAGATAGAAAATACATTCCACTACTATTCAAAAATGCAAATATTAACTTGACTAGTAGTAACGAAAATAGGTTTGAAGATGACACTGTTAATGGTAATATCAATAGTTACAGCAAACAGAGCAATAATAATAAAAATAATTCCAACAGAATGCCATACCTTACCCTTACATATCACCAGGGAATAGGTTGGTTAAGAAAATGCATCAATGAGACTTGGGAGATGTTCAGGGATATGTCCATTAAAACTGAAGTATTCAAAATGGACATACAATACAGGAATATGAACATTAAGAATATTTTAGAGAGAAAAAAGGTCAATACTCAGAATACTAACAGAAAATGTGGGACATTCAAGTGTGGTAGGTGCGCACAGTGTGTTTTTATATCTGGACAAAAAGAGTTAAGATTACCCAGTCTCAGAATGAATTTAATAGCTAAAGATTACAGTAGCTGTTACACAAAAGGGGTAGTGTATATTGCATATTTAAAAGTCTGTTGTAGTTATTATGTGGGCAAAACTGAAAGGCACCTCAGATCCAGAATTTACGAACACATGAGGGATATAAACAAACAAAATGAAAACAACGCAGAGACAAGTTAGCACTCACAACAAGCTTCCGTGCACACACACAAAATAACCAAGTCCAAATGTTCAAAACAAAGATGTAGCACGGAGATGCAGAAATCTGGATGTTAAATGTCCGTAAGCTCTCGAATACGACTAACCGCCACAGCACACCACCATATGCTGTTTAAATTCAGTGCATGAAACTACAAAAGTTTCGAAATGCTTTTCAGTACCACTAGGATCTTTCAATTTTCATCAGTCAACTCCACCGAACAATAACTTGTAAATCGCACAAACAGAATAATCCAAGCGTTCAGCGAAGTAAAAACAAACAAAGTAATTTATTTAAAACACCCGGCAAGCGTTATAATGGCCTGAAGAAGACCTTGTTGAAAGCGCTTGCCGGGTGTTTTAAATAAATTACTGTTGTTACTGCTGAACGCTGATATTCTGTTTGTGTTATTGTCCAGTGGAGTTGACTGATGAAAATTGAAAGATCCTAGTGGTGCTGAAAAGCATTTCGAAACTTTTGTAGTTTCATGCACTGAATTTAAACAGCATATGGTGGTGCTGTATGTGTTCGCTCTGACATTTAACATTCAAAATGAAAACAACGCCTTATATAGACATGTGTTAACTTGTAAAACAGCTGATTTTAAATTCTGGGTCATTGAGGTGCTTAAGTGTCCTGACAAGGGTGGTGATTGGGAAACGCAACTGGAATTTAAAGAAATGATGTGGTAACTTCGATTGGATTCCTGTTGTGGGAAGGGTCTAAATGACCATATTTCCATCACCCCAGCATTGAAAATGCTTGCAGCAGACCCAAAAAAACAAAAACACAAACATTAATGCTGGTTATTTAGAGTACAAATTTAACAGAGGCAAGCGATGCATTATACAAACAGAAGGTTTTTGTATTTTTCTCATTTACATTCCACGGTTCATCTTTGTATATATATATATATATATATATATATATATATATATATATATATATATATATATATATATATATACATATATATTTTTTATAGTGTCACATATGCAAGTTTGTACTTTCTATACTACATTTTCATTATATTTTTATACCCACAATTATATATTTATATATTTATACATTCATATGGGTTTAATTAATATTTTAATGTTTTAATATTTTAACATTTTATATATACATAAAGAATGTTTTACATACATATTAAATTATTGTGCATTTAAAGCAATTCATTAATTCTAGTAATATATATTTAGGTTTAGGTAACAGTTTTATGTTCTTACTTATTTATTTATGTATTTACTCATTCATTTACTTATACACATTTACTGCTTATACAAAATATTGTTATACATTGTTTTTAGCGTATAAATGTAAATATACAGTTTTTTATTTCATTTACCATTACGTATTTTATGCATTATTTAGTATTCCAATAACATTGTTGTCTGTTTTCACCAAGACGTTTTTAGTACGTGATATATATTTTTTGCATTGTTTATGTACTTAAAGAATCAACAATTCATTGACCCTTTAAGATGGGTGATTATTCAAGCCCAACATACATTGATTAATTAGTATATTTTGTATAAAAGGAGTGGTCTGATTTATCTCATGGATTCTGATGAAGTCTCCGATTGGAGATGAAAGCGCTCAATCCATGATTTTTTATCTCTAGTGGTTTTTTATCTCTAGTGGTCTTTACTACTCTGTGGATTTATTTAAATAAATTTTTGAGTGAATCAATGACAGTATCCTGTGAATCACTGAAGGTCTCCTTTATTGTTTACCGGATCGCTTTGTTTGGATTTTTGTGATGAATACTTGGTTACTAAGGATAGAAGTTAGCCAAGTATGAAAAAAATAGTGATGTGTAAGGAAAATGAGACTTGCATTTACCCAAGTAGTTTGCTTCTTTCTGAATAAGAAATTTGAAAACATCAATAATCCCTAAAAAAAAAGTCAGGACCAAATGGTATCTAAAAGTAGCACACTGCAGAATAAGCTAGTCTTGTGTCCTTAATATAGATTACATTAGAAGGTACATGGCTGAGGTCAAAGATACAGGCAGATTGGATACAATTGGTGGGATGAAGAAGCATAGAGGGGGTGGAGGGTATGGAGGAGGGAGCACTAGATGGGAATGAAGAGTCCCAAACTGGGTAGGAAGTATGAAGACCATGATGCAGTGATACATTATTGATGGCAACACCTGGGTTTTGAATTACTTTCTGTAGCTCAGGAAAAAAATTTAAACCTCTTTGTGGAAATGTCTTTTTGAAAAGTCTGTTTCACAATTTTCAGATTCAACATATTTTTCTTTGCAAAATCAACCTATATATGCATGGTATGCAACTTTTAAAAGAACAGACATTCTTAAAAATGAGTTCATTGAAGTGCATGGGTCTGAGGAGTTATTGCAATTACCCCTTCCCCATGCAGCTTTAAACCTTTCTCCACACCATTTCTACCTATCCTAAGTTCTCTTGACTTCCCTTTTTTTGGCTAGCATTCCACTATTTATGTTGCAGAGAATTCTGTGATCCCCAGCGCTATGTCTGCAAAAATATGCTTTTCTTAAGTCAGGTTTGAATCTTCCATCTTGCAATCGCTTACAGGACATGCGCCCTCTTTTTCACAATTCATTTTTTCTTAATTCCATCCTTTCACCTGATCCACATGACACAGAGAATCCATATTGTATTCCCCTTGTTTTCTTTTTTTTTTTTTTTGTAAAGTATTACAAGGTAATGCTTTCATCTTTTCCCTGACCGGTTTAGTAGTCTTCTTCTGAACAGTTTATACCACTTCAATGACCTTTGTCCTCCACATTCATGTCCAGCTTTGCTTCTTCAAGCTTACATTTCACCTCCAAGCCAGCTCACACCAATTCAATAGCACTGAAACCTAGTCTCCATCTCTTTATCATCTGTAATAATGTTAACTGTTCTTATCAATGAGTCTACATTCTCCCCCTCCGTTATTATTGTGCAATCTTTGTTGTTGTCAGGGAAACACTAATTCTTTTCTGAATTCTTGATATTATATCAAATACTAGAAGGCTGTTAAGGGCAACTTTTAATAATGAGCACTGTGGCAGCCAGCTACTTGTTGGCAGCTACATGACAGACAAACCGCAAATCACAAACCTCTGCTTTTTGTCTGCTAACCTGGCTGTGTTTTATGATTTTTATTTTAAATCAAGTCATTAACCAGATAAGCCCACTAGGAAGATGCACTGTGTTTTAGGGTTAACTCAGGAATACTCCTTTGTTAGGTGATATATTCAGAATATGCAAATGGAGACTGACAGAATGGAACTCAGGACTAAGTTATAAAGATCATCAAAAGGTTTACCACAAGAACTCAAAGCATAATCCACTCACAGCAAACTGAAAGCATCAAATTGGAAAAACTAAGTCAATGAAATTCTGAATGACATCTGTAACAAACTATTTTTTGCATTGTCTTGACACCCTCCGTGTTTATATATACTAACGCCATTTTCACACAGCCACTGAAGAGGAAAAAACACCCTGTAAGGGTAAAACATGGCTCACACAATTGTTATTCACAGTACAGCTGATCTAAGTATAACAACATTGCAGAATGTTTAAAGTTGGGAAGATGGCATCGAGGAGATTGTATACCCTAAGTTACATTTTTTGACTGGTAGATTTCTGCTCATTATCAGCAAACACTAAGACATAGATTTCGATCTTAAGATTATTTAATGTATCCTGTGTTTAGGATCAAAGCAGGATCTGTAGTGGCAGTTCAGAAAGTTCCCTATAGAAGTATATTTTCAGGTGGCCATATATTGTACTCCTGTTTAATTATGTAATTTTCTTAAGCTACAGTCTTT
>NC_056726.1:1574516054-1574559013 GCF_019279795.1 Protopterus annectens | reverse complement strand
GCCTTTGAAGCACCCTGTCTATGTCCAATCTGACATCTCAAGACCGAGAAGAGATCGACGGTTGAGTCGACTTCTCCACTGGTTCAAGGACTGGGGACCGGCTCGAATGTCTCGAAATATCGTGCGTAGATCCACAACATTGATTTCCTGACGAGGATCCTGGCACCCAACAGACAGCTGACTGTAAACTTCTCCTTGTATAACCTGGTGAGTGGGATATCTGTGTGTCTCACAGTGGAGTCACCATGACTAAAAAATTGGTTTTAGATGTGCTTTGCCTTAGGGTCTTATTTGGTGAGACACTGGTGTTTGTGTTTTATATATGTATTGGTGTTGTAGGTGCTGTATTATGTGTAGCATGTTTGTGTTTGGAGAGTATCTGTGTGTGGTGTTTAAGAGTAGGATTCTGGTGAGTGCACCTCCACATATGATGGTTTATGTGTTGAGTGCATGGTTTGTGCAGGAGGTGTTACTTAGTATGTGGGCTGACAACCTGTTCAGTATTACTGTTCTGTGTGAGAGAACAAGGATTCCAAATTCTTAGTGTGGATGAATCTCTCAAAAATTGTACTTTGGAGATTTAGTAGTAAATGATTGGTAATATACATGAGTCAGTTGCTACACTGCCTCAGGATACCCATGTCAATTAGGCTTGTAGGAGAAATGGAGAAAACTGACCATCCATAATGTTAGGTTAAATCCTGTTTTCATATTGGGGAAAGAAAATGGAAGGGTGTGGTATAACTGGATGCTCTAAACAGAGCCTATAATAATGGGGGCTCTATAAAGGGTCTACACTAACAGTGAGAGACTATGGACAACATATCCTGTACAGGATTTTAAACTGGAGAGATTTGCTTATATATAAATATGGGGAATCACATTTGTACATTGCACACATGCAAGGCTTTTATACCAGCAGGATGAAGACTTTTCTAAAATTAAACCTTCAGGACAATCAGACAAAAACACAAAGAGCTATCAACTAGTAGTCCCCACCTTGGATGGGTTGAATTTAGTTCTCTGCTCCCACCAGAGAGAGCAAAAGAACCCTCCCAAAGTAAAACCAGCAGGCTTTCAGCTGAAGTTCAGTAACAAATGTTTTAGAACAGAAGTAATAAATTTCTGCAAAATCAGGAATCCTTGAAATAAGTTCACTAACACTGAGAAATGTTAACAACACACAAAAACTTTGCAACATGGATGGAGTTTCTTTAACAAGTGCAGGATGAAAAAACAAACAGTGCTAAATTCAAGCAAATAAATAAATAAATGCAGCACAGAATTGTTAAATATGACTGAAACAGAGCAAGTGCAAAAAAATATACTTATATCAGCTTTGTATTTCCAGATGGTTTTAGAAGCAATCCAATTCAGGCACAAGGAAGCTCTGAGTATATGAGCTGGAGGGCTGCAATGAGGAGTCCATGTGCTTCCTCTTTCATATCCACTTCTTGAGTACATCAGAGGAGGTATCACCTGGTTTCTCACAGGCTTGAACCTGCTTCTGAGCAGGAGGTTTGAAGTTTACTGTCCCAAGGACGTCAGATGGGAAAAAGGCAAGAAAGAGTGACAATGATGGGGGTGGAACCATATCTGTTGGGGCTTGCACTTCTGCCTTCTTGGGAAAAGTGATGGTCTTCCCCAACACATGGAAGGCTGAGTCAACCACCATTGGATTTGAGGATACCACCCGGACACCACCAGCTTCATCTCTCCCTTCAGAGAGACAATCAGAGCTGAAGGAGGGATTTCTGATGTTGGGGAAGTGGACGGCCTCAGTGAGGGGATCAGAACTGAAGACTCAAAAGATGATGTCTCCAAAACCAACAACAGAGCCGAATCTAAGAATCCTGAATATGGAGCTGAAGCCAAATGTTTTAGTCCTTGATTCTGAAACTGCAATGTCTCTAACAGTGTTGGAGTTGAATGTGTTGGATCCATAGCCCCAATGCCAACATCAAGGATAGGGTCTGCACCCAGGCTACAGGTCTCGGGTGGAAGGTTGGTTCCAGTACCTCTGGAGTTGACAGTCAGACAACAGAAGGAATTATAATAGAGGGGACCTGTGCAGATCTGGACACCTTTTGAGATGAAGAGGAAGAATAACTTCCATCTCAATATGTGTTCTCAAGAAGTTATGCATATGCATCAGATGGTCCAAGTCTGCTTCTGATGTACTTTTGGAAAACCTGAAGGACTTCAGGGATAGCACTGAGGATGTCTGGTAAGGTGGGCAGTGGTCTGATTGTTTTAGTGATGCCTGTTTCTTTGGGGAGTCGTGAACCAGAATCAGATCTAGTTACTCTGAAGCCAGTGGTGGAGTCTAAGATGGAGTCTGAGCCATAGGTGCTCTGAATCTCTTTGTTTTCACTGCTGAGCATGGACCCATAGGCTTGAGAGGCATTTTCCTAGAGTCAGATTCTTTATGCTTTATACTCCTGTCTGAAAGCTTGTTAGATTTTGCCACCTCCAGATCCAGTGGCAAGAGTCATTTTAAGACAATATCTGCATCCAAACCATACACAGATATCATAGTCAACTGAGAGGTGAGGATCTCACAGACACACTGTGAAAAAGACATAAATATCCAGAGGTGGGATCATGTGCCCACAAATTGAACACTTATGAAACTTCCCTGCTTATCCATAATCTCATTTGAAGTTCACTGTAAGAAAGAAATACAAAGACACACAGTTATAACAACACACTGTAGCAGAGTATATATAACAATGAAACTTCCTAAACACTAGACAAAACAATACTTTTGTGTGCATAAAAAATCTAATCTGTATATAAAAGACTACAACTACAGTAAGGACTTTATTCATTTGTTTGTTTATTTATTTGTTTGTTTGTCTTTCAGGATAACACAGGGATCTCCACAGAACGTTTTCACGCTCTGCCTGAGAGTTGTGTCTGGTCAGAGTCACACAGGCAATGGAGGCTGGGTGAATCAAACCTTGCACCTCCTAATCACAGGAAACAGCGTGTTAATATCTCATTTATCCTCAAAGCCCAGACAGATTAATTCTCTCGGCCAACTATCACTATTATTTAAACAAAGGAAAGGAAGTGTACGAGAAAATGAGATGCAAGGAAGGGGCTACCATAAAAAGAAGATTTAGCTGAAAGGCTACTTATTTCTATTCTAAATTACACTGAACTACAACACTACAGAATGCTATAACTGTGTGAATATAGGCTACAATATATGCTAGCTAGTAAATATCTGAGAAAGAGCACTTAGTTGAGGGTTTTGATTGCATCCCACATGTCATATTGGAAGGACTTAATGAATAGGATCCTCAGTTATAACTTAAATATGTCTGCAGGACTGAAGTCTTCCACAGATTTGGAATGATGCCCTTATCAAGACCTTCTGCAAATGGGCTGCCATTAAAGTCTCATTAGTCTATTGTGCAGCACATTTAAGGTGATGGAATGGGTATTAAAGCTCTTCCAATAAAATCCTACTAAAAATAACCAAATCCAACAATAGTTATGAGGATTCCCTGTTCTTAAACCATGTATCTAAATCCTGGAATTCCTTACTCCAAACAATTTTCAATAACACCAATACTTCCAAATTTAAACAACTTCTAAAGGAATACCTTACCAATAACTGGCTTTGCTCCTGTACTAAGCCAGCCTAAAAAAATCTCTATTTACCTTTAACACTTCCACACTAGGCCTCTCTCTCCTATTCTATCTCTATCCTACCTTATCCAGTTTCGCCCCTTCTTTTTTTCTTTTTGTACATAATGTTACATGTCATTACACTTCCAGTATCCCCCCTTTCACCCTTTTTTTTATACTTAATGCCACGTATTCTTACTACTTTATATCTATCAACATAAAGCACTCAGGTCTCAACATGATGACCCGGTATGGGACTACATGAAAAGAAGACATTGAAGATAAGCGCCATTATGAATTGCGCAGAAGCGAACTTGACCTTGGAGCACCTACCCTTCACCACAGAATGATGACCATACAGATAAGACCTGCAGCTTTAACAATCAGTTTAAACTTCACCAAACAATTCAAAGGGGATCCAATGTTTGTCTCACCGATGATATGCTGACAAGCCACGCTGCTTCTGCAAGGGATGGCTTGCATGTGTCACCCCTCTCATCCTCGGATATTGGCAAAGGCCTTACACCAGGGAAGTGCCTTACCTGCAAGGCTCAAATTCTAAACCTACCAAAATAGAACACAAAAAGGAAAAGGCCTTCTCAAGCTGCCCAATGCCAGAAGTCTAAATCTCAAAACAAGGAACCTCGAGGCCCTCTTCTCAGTATGGAGAACATCGATGTCTGTTTCAAAACAGAAACCTGGTTCGCCCTTCCTGAGAGCACCCCAGCACTATCAGGTTTTACCTTCTAACCATGCTGCCCGGCCACAAAACCGAAGATACCAAGAAAGGAGGGGGTATCCATATTCAACAAAGACAGGTTACCCTCAAGAATGGTGGCAAGGCAAGACATCGGAGACCATCCACTCAACTATAGGCAAGACTGCTCTGCAAATTGTGCAGGCCACCACATGGCCTTCAGGAACCTCACATGGCCTTCCTGAAAACAAACCAGGGATAAATGTCACCAAACACCACAATACTAGTGACTTCACTTACCCTAATATAGACTGGGAATACCACTCAAGCCCAAACACCCTAGCCCAACTCAAATGCTATAAACTCAACCTAATATGAACAACTAGTCACCATCCCCACAAGAGGAGAAAACATACTTGAACATGGGACCAATCATTTCAACGAACATGGAATAATCGGTCACTGGGTTTCATCAGTAGACCAGATGATCTGGCATCACGAACATCCCACACATCCCAATTTCACCTGAAACCCAAACTGAGCTAGTAAAGAACTTCTCGAATCTAGGACTTCTTCTCCACTCCTTTAAGTGTGGTCTCCCTTTAGCCCCCGAGTCACGGAAAACAGTCACTGCCGCTTGAATCACTCTACAAAATGCCTTCTACTCAGCACCTGCAGGAAGCAAATGGATAAGGCAACCCCAAGCCAAACAAAGACTCTTTAGAAATTAAAGGCAAGCAGCCACCTTGTGACCCCAGCCATAAACAAATCCCCACAACAAAAGGGAGGAAGCTACTACAAGATAGAGCAAAACACTTAAAAGGTAAGACACCCTTGATCACTATGAGTAAGTAAAAAATCCAGAGCAAGGTACAAATCATCCAGTTAAAATTTTTGAGAGAAAAATAGCCAAAGACAATTTAAAGCAAATCATAAGGCCTTTTAAACTATAGAAACCCGGGAGGAAACTCCCAGATATGCTCAGAACTGATTCAAAATGATGTGAAGATTACCAATCCTACAGACATTGCCAACATACTGGCTGACAGGTTCCCCATCCCTGATATCCCCCAAAAGTAGGGAGAGACATCTATACCAAGCACTCTAAGCCTCAAACATCTCCAACGCCCAAGTGAGAACTGCTCTCTCCAGCAAAACACAGCATCCATGGGTGCTGATGGTGTCCCCCGGCCGTGCAACACTTAACTCAACGAGGAATTAAACCCAATAGCCAGGGAGCTGTTTAACGTGCAGTCTTACCTGCAACTACGTACCCGCTTCACAAAGGCTGCAACTGTGGTCCCACTTCTGGAAGTACCGGCCCATTGGCTTGACAAGCCTTACGACTATGGAAGCCATGGAGAGGGATCATAGTTTTATGGAGAGGATCATAATGGACCCTTACAAATATGGACACATAGGGAATTCTGTTAGAATTTGGATCCATCCCAGTTTGGCTTTGGTCACTTTTTTGAAACAGTCACCAAAGCCATTTTTTCAGACAGTCACCAAAGCCATTGATGAGGGAAAGGCAGTCCATATGAATGCACCTACCCCTGGCGAAGGCCTTTTGATATATCACCCCACTGGGTATCATTGAAAAACTCATCAGCTTAAATGTTAAACCCATACATCACAAGATGGGTTGTCCCGAGGGCTGAGTGGACAGAACCCACAGGGTCAGAGAGCTGCTGGGTGTATGTCAGACTCAAAGCCTGTCACAAGTGGTGCACCACAGGGCTCAGTCCAGCCAAGCAAACACAGGCATCTACTCAAGTACAAAGTTTGCACAGGATGGCTATGAGTTATTGCATTGCAGATGACTGCAAACTACGCCATAGTAGGCAACACATCTGACACAGACATCCTTCAGAAGGGGAGTCTCAACGGAAGCGGAGTGCCAGAGCCATGGCTCAAAGTTAAACACAAAAAAAAAACAAGTCATACCTTCGAACCACATGGTTACCCCTAGAGTTACAGAATAGGTGGCAATCCACTGAGTACAGAAGAAGTTATCAGGGACCCGGGGGATTGACCCAGATAGTAGTATGTCATTCGACACCTGTGTAGCTAAAGCAGTTAGAAGACCTGAAGGATTGCCCACCTTATCATGAAGGACTCTCATCTAGGATCACTCAGGTCTCTGTCTCCCTCATACTCATACAATGCCCCCCAATGAATGAGTACAATGACCCATTCGAAATGTATCTGACCCGACACTGCAGCAGCTGGACAAAGGACAAAGTCTCACCAAAAGGATGTCTATACTCAAACAACTACAGAATGCTGCCCGACTGAACAGCTAAAGCCTATTCAGTCGCCACCGCTTGCTCAGAGGTGACCTTGCCTAACATACAAGGCCATGTCAAACCCAGATTTGATGAATATGAAATCTACCTCAAAAATCTAGACAAGCCAGGAGACTTAAACCTCGACACGGCTATTAATAGGACATGCTGGAGGGATAGATTCATCACCCAAAGATTCATCACCCAAAGAAATCTATCGGTATATGTGAGGCAGAGCGCACCTCGCTGGCCTTGTTCAAGAAATCTTGACCAATGGATGGGGGAGACCAATGATATACCCCAGCAGATACCCCAGGATTACCTCAGTGCAGAGCACAGCAAAAGGCAGGGGTATAGTTCCCCATACTAATACTAAAGGGGCATGCAAAAACAAACTATGGGCTAGGCTTGTGCCCCCGGGCAGATAGCCTGAGATCTCTATGCCAATTACACTGTACATGTATAATAATCAGAAGCATGCTTGTTGGCTTAAAACTTCTTACCTCTATAAATATTCTTCTCCAGTCCCCCTCCACTTTACTGACAATCTCTTCTGTCCCTCCCAGGTTGTGTAGTAATCATGTTATCAATGAATTTGTTACAGGTATTATGGTCTTTGCTACTATTTTATTTTGAACCATTTAAGTCTCAAGTATGTATTCATTAATCACATCTAGTATGTATTCATTAATCACCTTAAATATGCTTGTATTGCTATATAATGTAATTTTATTTTTCTTCTTTTTTACCACCCTAAACTCACTATCTTATTGTCATTACATGTATCTTTTATTTTACAGTAGTCAACTACGCAGAAAAGTGACCTCAAACCCCCCCCACTCTGAATATACCTGGCTGATATTCTATCTACTGACCCTGAAAGCGATACAAGGATTGCTCTCTAGCCAATGATGGCAGGAAACCAACAAAAAAAAAAGGAAAACACCATCACAAACTTTACGTATGTGTCCCAATTGCTTCCTCACCTGGTGTTAAAAGCATTTTTGTCTTTTTTTGCAAATTAATCTAGGCTGTGGCGTGCACATGTATTTCTCAGCTCACTAACCACCCATCACCACCACCTTTCTTCCACCCCCACTGAGTAAGCATCTCTCTCCCTAGTTTCTGTATCACTTTGGCACCTAACTCACTTTAGGAAAGTGTGCTAAAGCTTGTCTCCTTTCTTTTTTAAACCAAGGGTTCACTTCATACATTATCAACATCTGTCTTTACTCACCTAGTCTCTCCACTCTAAACACTGTTCTCCTCACTGATAAACTTAGCTGCAAGCCCTACTGATAGTTTTTTGAAGCATAGGGCTCTTCTTCTCCTGGCTCTGCCCACTCCATTTGGGCTCTCTCAGCTCCCCTACCCTACCCCCATTCCACTCATCCCCACTTTCTTTACATATATTCGCTTACACACCACACTCCTTCCTCCTATCCAACCAATCACACTCTCTAACTAATCTAACTCCTGCTTTATTCCTATAACCACTCCCACCTATCTTTCCTCCTTTACATTCTCACTACTCCCCCTTCCCCTCCTCACTAACTCCTTTTCATTTCTTGTCAAACCTTTTCTACTTTCTCTCCTTTCACTACTCTTAGTCACTGCATTATTGACTCATCTACCACTGTTCCCTCTCCCTACCTACTCCCCAATTATGTGGTCACTATCTTTTCACCACCTTTCTCTTCTTCCTCTCTCTAACAACTGCTTACCATTCATCACTCTACAATCAATCCCCTTCACCTATTCACCTCTATATTCCTAACACAGATACTATCTCTTACCCACAATTAATCTCACCATCTCTCTTCCCTATTTCACCATCTGACCTCTTCAAAGTTCCTACTTGTTCTAACTCATCTCTCTCCTCTGGTCAGAAACCTAGATTTCCCACTACCCTGAACTTACTCTCTTCTCTTCTCACTTTCTTCGACACTCTTCTTTTGGATGGAGACATCCACCCTAACCCAGGGCCTCCCACAGTTTCCTTGCTCGATATCACTACTCTTACCCCTCCCCCTCACTAACACCTTCCTACCAGTAATTCCCCTTCCAAATCTCTAAAAATGTTCTCTCTAAATATTCAAAGTATTGTAAATAAAGTAACAGACCTGCACTCCTGGATATCTAACACATCTCCTCACATTCTTGCCCTATCAAAAACTTAGCTGAAACCTCACATCCTTAACAAAGAAATCCTACCTCCAGGTTATAACATCTTTCACTCAGATAGAACCAATAAACAGGGAGGAGGGGGGATTGCTATCCTCTGCTCAGATCTGCTTAACCTGTCCCCTCTCTCCATCTCTGTTGCTTGCTTCTCACTTGCTGAAATACTCATCTTAAATTGTCACCTCAACCCTCATAAAAAAATTGCCATAGTCTCTATATACATTCCTCCAGCGATAATATTCCCATCCTAGAGAACTTCCTGCCCTGGATTACTCACCATATCCCTTATGAAACTATCATACTTGGAGACACTAATATAGGCTGGATTAAACTGTCCTTCTCATCTCCTACCCATAGTCTTAACCTTCATGGTTGTCACCAACTCATCTCCACCCCTACTAGAATAAACAAAAACTCCTCATCCGGACCCATCCTTGACTGGAACCTTACTTCAGTTTCTCACCTCTATCATAATCCCAGTATACTTCCCAACTCATTGAGTGACAACTCTCCAACCGTCATACATAGATTCACTCAACACTCACATAAAGACCCTACTTACAGGGTAGGCTGAAACCTTATCCACTTTGACCCAGACACTTTTAACTCCAAACTCTCTGGCATTAATTGGTCCTTCCTCTATCACCTTTCTCTCAGTGAGGCAGAAAATACCTTCAATAAGATTTTCCATGAAACACCTGACTCTGTTGCTCCATCCAGAAAAAACAGAATCAAATCCTACTATACCCCCTGGCTAACAAAACAAATCAGCTCAATCATGCACAAAATAGATTCTTCCTGGAAAGTCTGGGTTAAAAACAAGTTCCCTCTCTTACTGCAGACATACAGAGAGCTCAGAAAACTAGCTAAAAAACTTGGCAACAAAAACAAAAGAGATTTTTTTTCCTCTAACCAAAGAAACCCACACAAAAATCCACATAAATTCTGGACCACCATCAAAAACTACTCCACCCAGGTAACCCCACTACTCCCAACCCCTTTTCTAACAACACTGACTCTGAAACCGCCTCATTCCTTATTATTTAGAAACTATTCAAAACTTCAGAATTAATAATGCAAAAAACAGTATGTCTCACACAACACCTCCACTACCCCATAACAAAACTGTCCCCAATGTTTTTTCTTTCCAACCAGTCCAAATTACTACAATTAAATCTCTCCTTAACAAACTTAAATCCTGCTCTCCCTCAGCAAACCAACTACCCCATAAATTCCTAAAACATAGCTGCACAATCCACTGCCTACCCTATCTCTTTTCTTATTAACCATTCCATCTCAGAAGCCCTGATCCCTGACATTTGGAAATCCTTCTATACTATCCCCATCACAAAAGCGGCAACTCTACAGACCCTTCTAACCTTAGAACACTTGATATCCTGTTCCCCATCCAAAATCTTGGAAAAGTCCATCCATGTTCAGCTACTCAAACACCTTCTTAGTAACAGTTTTTTCACGCCTACCCAACACTGCTTTAGACCCCACCATAGCACTTCTATGGGACTATATTACATCATCAAACGCTTAAAAAAGCGAATGATGATTAATCAACCCCATGTAAGTGAAAGCTTACAATGTCGAAACCTCAGAACAGAGATTTTTTTTCCAAGGGAAAAAAAATCGCTGTTCAAAAAAAAACTTTAAAACATTACATAAAGTGGGGGGCTTTGCCCATCACAACCTCCTACCTAAATAAACCAACACCGAGATCGCACTACAGTGCCGAAAAAGGTAAAGTAATGGAAACAGCCAAGCAAATTCTTTCCCAGGGAAAGAATTTGCTTAAAAGCAGCTTCACTATTTTGCCTTTTCCTTCTTTTACGTTCGATCAAGACACATTCGACAGAATGTGTCTTCGAATGTGTCTTCAGTCATGCAATAGGAACCCCACTTCTACTGCATTACTATCATTTACCCAAATAATAACTGAAGCCCGTGACAATAACCTTCTCGTCTCCAGTCCTTTCCTCGATCTTTCCAAGGCCTTTGATACCATCTCTCATTCTAAACTGCTAGCTAAACTCTCAGACCTACATCTTTCTACCTCCTCCATCAACTGATTCTCTAGCTATCTCTCCGGCAGGCAGCAGTCTGTCTGTTGGCATACTGTCCCACCTCCATTCCTCCCTGTTCCCCAAGGATCAGTTCTGGACCCCCTCCTGTTTAATATATTCACTAATAAACTTCACTCTGCTACTAACCTCTCTACACTTCTACAGTACGCTAATGACTCCACCCTCATTATGTCTGCCCACAACATCCCTGATCTACTAGCTCTCACTAAACAAACCTTTTCCTCTGTCAAAACCTGGCTCTCTGAAAACCAACTCTTATTAAATCAAAAAAAAAAAAAAACTCCTTCTCTTCCTCCCTAAAACAGCCCAGCACAAAGTCTGTTTCTCTATATCCTCTCTCAACAATACCATTATTAAACCTGATCCCCATACTAAGCTACTTGGAGTTATCATTGATGATGAATTACAATAAAAAAATATAAAAAAAAGACCCACCAGAAACTTGGACTTCTCTTTCGGAATCAAAATTTCTGTCACCCTCCTCCAAACCCTCCCTTGCTTAGGCCCTACTCCTACCCTGCCTTCTTTATGCTGCCCGTATCCTTACTTATGTTCAAACATCTCTTATCACTAAACTAGAGCAAACTTGTAACAAAATTGCCAGATTTGTCACCTACCTTCATTACAAATCTTACCACTGTCTTGCCCTTAAGTCACTCCAATTGCCAGAATTCTCCAAACAGCTACTTATACCCCAGCTGTATATTGCACACTCTATCCTATATGAATCCTCATCCTGTCCCTCCATCTCCAATTTAGTCTACTTCTATAACCCCCTCGTCACCTCCGTACTGCCAGTAAACACCTCCTTCAGTTATACAAACCCAACAAAAACATTGGTAAGACCTTTACAAATACTCTGTAGCCCATGCTTGGAGCTCACTCCCTCTCCACATAAGAAGCATTCAGCATAAATACCTGTTTAAGAAAGAACTTAAACTTTTTCTCCTGAAGACTTGGCCATGGCTTTGTCCACCCCCCACTTGAACTAGTCTCCTCTCCTCTCATCGTATCTGCTTTTCCCTACCAACTCCTTGTCCTCCTTGTACTTGCTCTAGCAAACTGTATTCATACTGCACTCAGTGTAATAGTCTCTAAACCTTTTAATGGTTATTTGGCCTATGCTATATACTGTTCTCAAATTTTGGAAATTGTACTTGTTAACTGTTATTTTACCTATGCATTGTACTGCTGTACACAAAATATCTTGACTTGTACTAGATTTCTATGACCCTACTTTGATATTTTGTAAATATCATAATTACTTGCATTATTTCTGGAGCTTTTCTCCTTGGGTCTCCACTGAAAATGGGTCCCTGGCTCAGTTGGACCAACCCGGTTAACAAATGTGAATAAATAAATATAAATAAATAATTCTGTTAAAATTCTCCATTTGTAAAAACACTTTCTTGTTAAATACCTCGTGTTATTTCTTTGCATGGAGTTTTTCTTTCCGGGCCTCCACTGAGAATGGGTCATTGGCCCAGTAAGAGTTTCCAAATGTAAAATAAAATAAATAAATAAAAATAAACTTTCAGTGTTATTATTGATTAACTGAAGTTGACTACAGTATCATATCACAAAATATGCCTGAAGAATTGCATATTACGGGAGGTAAGTAGGTGTGGTGTTTCTTGACTTTGGCAGATCATTGCGATCCTTGAACCATTCCATCTTACTTTATAAATGGGCACAGCTAAGTTTATATAATGCACTTGGCTTTGTGAGCAGATTTCTGGCAGAAAATGGAAAGTGAAATATGATAATGGCATAGATGAAAAACAAAACTGCAACCACTGGTATGTCCTAGGGATCATACAAAATTGGAACAAAGACAGAAACATCTTTTTTTAATGATTTTTATTAGTTGAGAAACTCCAATGCATTAACAAGTGTCATAACTTGATTAGTGAAAAAATAAATAGGATTTTCAAAACCATAAATTAATCTCAATAGTTTAATTCTCAACTAAATTTACTAAATCATTTTAATCCAAACTAAAATATTTTCTGCCGCTCCTCTACATCGTTTTATGGTACCCTGCCCCACACCCACTGCCAGGTCTACATGCCGCCTTCTAGTACCCCATGGGCTTTCTCCATATAAGCTGGGACTGCATGGATCTTAAGGGCATCATACCATCAGCCAGGGGGATTTTATATTTTATGCTATAACTCTTTTTCCCCATTCCCACAGTCCCGTACTATCATTGTAAGGGTGAGAGTGAAATGGAGACATGCTGACATATTGCCTCACCTCCACAGCAGCTCTGTCAAAGTTCCCACCCTAATCCCTCCTTAGACTAGAGTCCTTTTCACATGCTCCCAGGTTCCACTAGGGATTGTTATGTGGAAATGCTCTTGGGACAACCCTTCCCTCCAGGATGCGAATGCCTATCTCTCTGCTGCTTTGTCAGTCACCCAAGATGGTAATCGAACTTAGATCACCTGGGCTGAAGTCCAGGCTTTACCCCACTATGCCACAGGAGCAGCTCTAAAATATTTACATTATCCATCCATCCACCCACAACCCCTTTTCCCCATTTATGCACATGGGGTCAGGGTGTAACTTCAACAGTGAAAATCATCTAAAGCCAATGATCATACCTCTGGGTGGCTAGCC
The DNA here is from genome assembly GCF_019279795.1 of Protopterus annectens. Lineage (NCBI taxonomy): Eukaryota > Metazoa > Chordata > Ceratodontiformes > Protopteridae > Protopterus > Protopterus annectens. The sequence goes on along the minus strand of NC_056726.1, from coordinate 1,574,545,490 downwards.
CTGCTGCTGTGCAAATATTTACACTATGTTCTTCTAATTGCTATTCTCGATCAATAAAAAGGACTTATGAAACCAAAAATGATCATCCCAGTAAACATTGCCAACTGTTATTGTTGTCAGTCAGCATCTTGTAAAGCACTATTACCAAATCTATACAAAAATGAAGATAAGTGGCCAGAATCTGAAGTTTACAGTCTGAAAGCTATTTTTAGATTTTAATATTTCTTTCTTGGTCAGGATCAATAGTTGTTAAAGAGTTAAAATATGTACCCTTTGGTTTGTGATATCTCATGCAATTATTTATTTTTTTATCTATTCATTCTATTTCTTGCAATAGGCAGTATACACCACAAAAGAGGATGTTGGGATCTGTCAACACATACAGAAATAAGAGTATTATATAGTAAGAAGCTTTTGTTAAGTATAAAATTATCAGTCTACTGTGCTTGATAACACTTAAATGTCTCCCAAGTAGTCTTTCAAAGTTACACATGCAACAAATATAGTATTACATTGTGCTTTAATGGTATTTTTATATCTCCAAAAATATTATCATTATTTTTTTTTCTATTTTAGAAATTTTATCTGCCATATTAAATGAATAAATATCCCTACACATTTCCCCCAAAATAGAGAAGCTGTTGTGTATTTAACAGAGTTTAACATAAGAGGTGCATCTTGATAAAAAGAGTTCCTTTTTATTCAAATGTATATATATATATATATATATATATATATATATATATATATATATATATGTATATATATGTATATATGTCAAATATTGTAAGTTAATGTCTCTTATTGATCTTTTATTATTTTATGCATGTTAGATAAAACTGATTAATTTGTTTTACCTAGGTATAGGTTATAGACAGTTAGAAAATTATTTTGCATCTACACCATTGAATAATTTGTTTTAGATAGGTACTACAAATTTACTGGGTCTACTACAAGTGCCTGAGTACCAAGTGCTCAAAGAAAACTATCTCACAGACAAGGATTCAGGTGTCTTGTAGCTCGCATGTCCAGCCATTTGCGCTCAAACTCAACTACATGTTTGGCCTGAGGTGCAGCAGTCATGCTAAGAGAGAGAGGAGTGTAGCTGCTACATCTCATCCCAACAGAGTAAATGAGCTTGAGCAAGAAGTCTGGCAGCATGGAGACAGAGTGGGAGGGGGTGGGAGAGCAGATGAGAGTTCCAGGCAGTGGCTAGGAGTGGGCTTTAGATTTATAGAGGGAGGTATGTTTATAGAGGGATAAAAAACTTTAGGTTTAGGGAGCAGGAATGGAATATTAGGTTTAGGGAGATGGAGGAGTGGAGTTTTAGGGTTAGTGAGTGAATGGGGACTTTAAGTTTAGGGAGGTGAAAGTTATGTTTAAGGCTAGGGACTGGTGGTAGTTTTAGTGTTAGCTTTAGGGTTCTAGTAGGGCTATGCATTTCAGTAGGGTCAGGTGGTGAGAAGGCAAGGTAATTAGTAAGGACTGGAATAGTAGGAGTTAGAGCACATGCCATTTAGAGCAAGTGGCAGTGAACAAGTGTGTCATGAGTAACTAACATGCAAGCATTGGTAGTAGATACTTTTTTAATGTATTTAATCAAATGTCAATAAATAAATAAATATTTATGCTAAGCCATTCTGAATTTGGTATATTAAAAACCTATGTTGTATTTTCAATTATCTTTGCTTTGTTATTTTCAATGCAATTATACCAAACTATATTTTTTCATTTTAACGTATTATTTTATTACTATCAGTTATTACTATTAGACCTAGTAGGCACATAGTGAAGGGCCAATTTTTAATACTTACATGCCTTATTTTTATTAGTTCATCATAAATTTGTTAACCAGATATGTCCACTACATGTGTGTCCTTTTCAAGAGGTGACTGTCAGATCAGGTGACTTACTTTAATTTATACTGTAGACAAATGGAAGTGGAAGGAATCAAACCCTGTTCCCTTAACTGCAGGAAGCAGCTCATTAACAGCTCAGAACTTTAATCTTCTGCACTAATCACTACACTAGCTGCTTGGCTGTAAACTGTTTATAGATTTTTTTTTAAATCTTACTATATCATTTTAATATTTTAATAAAATTAAATGCATTATTTACTTCATATTATTGCCAAATGTATTTCCAACCATATAAAAAAATTGTTAAGATATTTTGGTTTTCTTTTTTATTACAAATATTTAAATGCAAGTTTTCACAAAACATGTTATAAATATTATTAAGTCAATATATATATATATATATATATATATATATATATATATATATATATAAATAACTTTTCATGTTAGGTACTATTATACAAGCCTCAGTGTCAGGGAAAACTACCCCCCCCCTTACAATAGATGGTAATCTTGATAAATGGATGAATAAGAATATGTTAAAATCATTATTTAAGGGTTTTTGTAATAAAAGACTCTGACTGGTTGTTGAAATTCCGCAACCATGATGTTAACATACTTGGTAGCATATCTGTTGAGATATGTAACACAGTGCAATGATATCATTAGAATTATGAAACATTAGGTATACCATTTAAAAATACTTACAACCATTTTTGTTTTCATTTAGCCAAAGCCTGGCAGTTATATGGACCATGCAACAAAATGTGATCCAAAATCAATGTCATCCTCACGATCAAGTACTAGTCTGAAACATTTATGGTAAGTTAACAAGGCAGATTCTGAAAGAAAAACATATAAGTCAACTACCACTAAATATACTGTTAAAACTAGTATGATATGGTAGGCATATTTCTTCCAAAACACACTAAACAAAATATATGCTTGCATATTTCTAAACAGAATAAAATCCAACAGCTATTACACCTTCTGTGGGTCAGCTTTTACAACTTTACTACATCTCCAACAAACTGAAAAAGTAATTTTACTAAACCTAGAGATTTCACAGGGAGTAACATTCTGTGTACACATTTCACCATAAAAATTAAAGTATAAACTTGAAGATGTTGATTAACTTATTTAAGTAGCAACGTTTTATTCTTACCATCTGTTGAGTCACTCAATCTGCTACTGTCTAAAAAGTTCCAGAATTTTGCATCAAAATTATTATTATTTATAATCACCTTATAACTTGGACAAGCTTCTTTTGTAGGTCAAATTACCTTCAATGATAACATTCATATTTTCATATAATGGGGGAATAATGTTCTATTCTTCTTCACTCATAGTATCTACAAAATCATTTAATTTCTTACTAATGGATAATATTAACTGGTTAACAGATTAATCCGATGTATAACCTTTTCTTAAATATTCTGGAGACTTGGCTTTTCCATTTTCAAAGCAGTCAGACCATAGTACTAGTCCATTCCATGTTAATAAATTAATTTTAACATTGTTCTGAGTTTCCTTAAATCTAGAGGTGTGTGCAATGGGAAAGCACAAACATTTCATTTTTGATATTAATGGGCTTTAAGAACATATTTCTTAAATGTTTTAAGAATTGATTTTTTACATGAAGAGTCTAAAGATTGAAATTAATTCCCTTCTAATATAAATTTTATTAATGAGATGAAAAGAATTGTTACATATTTCTAATTTATCATATTTGATAAACTTATAAGATTTTAGTATAATGTGCTCCTGAATGGTTTTCCATTGGGTAGTACAGGTTAAGTCTATCCAGAGTATAACAGAGTTAAAATTTGCAACAACATAATAAGATTCTATATCTGGGAAGCTAATACCACCACACTCCCATAATCTTATATGATTTCTGTAAGCAATTCTCAGCTTTTCATAAGAATGAAGTTAAGGTCTTAAAGCTATTAAAAGCAATATATATATGTATATATATATATATATATATATATATATATATATATATATATACACACACACACACACACACATATGTATATATATATATATATATATATATATATATATATATATATATATATATATATATATACAAATCATCATTTTAATAAGTACTAACCTTTCCCCAAAAGTAAAAAAAAATCAATCCATTTTTAAATAAGAATTAACACTTCTTCAATTATTTTTTTTAAATTATATCTTACATCTTGACAGATTGTTATTCCTAAATATTTTAGTTCTTTTCCTTCCCAATTATGTTTATATTTATATTTAAACTTACTATCTAGTAATTCATTTAATACTAAAGTTTCAGTTTTATTGTTATTAAATTTCAGCAGTGATACTTCTTGAAACTGGCAAAAAGTTTTTAAAGAAAATGGAAATAATGAAATAATTTACATCTCCTGTAGTTAGTAAAATATTATCTGCAAAAAGTTGTGTTTTAGATTGACAATCTTTGTTAATTGAGAAGCCATTATATTTTTCATTGCTGGGTTTGATAACTATTACAAATCATAGAGGGGACAAGAACACCCTTGCTTTGTGCCTTTATTTAAAATTAATCATTTTTGAAATGTAAGACACAATTTTAACATGTGCTTTGGAGTCTCTCTATAGCTTTTTTTAATATTCCAATAAATTGATTGGGACATGCAAACACTTCTAAAGTTTTAAACAAGTAGCTTCAATCTACAGAATCAGAAGCTCTGTCAATATCTAAGCTATTTAGGCCAAAATCCTCTGTAAATTCCTTTTGCTAAATATAAGATAGTTACTACCCATTTTATATTATCACGCATTAATCTACTGACTATAAATCTCTTTGATCTTTATCAATTACTTTATCTACTATATTTCTTAATCGTGTAGTAAAGATGGAAGGAGATATTTTATAGTCTTTATTTAATAATGAAATATGTCTATATGAGGAAACTAACTTGTTATTCTTTCTTTGTTTAAGCATAGGTGAGATTACAGAAAATTTCCATGAGGGGGGATTAATTTGTCACTTTGAATTATCCTGAAAACATCACTCAGTAATGCTATAATATTTACCAGTAGTAGACTATATAATTCCATTCTTAAAGCATCTAAACCTGGAGCTTTATAAATCCCCCCCTTTTAAAGCTGCTTTAACTTCTATTAGGGTAATAGGCTTATTCAACAGCAATATTGGTTTGTCATTAAGTTTATTAGTAACATTTTCTTTAAATAGTTGTCAATTTTGTAATTAACAGGATTATTATTTTTATTTGTATTAAGATCCTCATGGAATTTTTAAAAATATTAAGCATTTTCTCTGTGTCTGATTAAGCTTATTAGTGTTAGGATTTTTGATAATATTGATTTGTGCCTTTTTGCTTAACATCTTACGTCTATTAGCTAATCTATGTAGATATTTTGAAGTCATTGCATAACTGTGCAATTTTATTTTTTTCTAAACCTATCTCCACTTTATGTGTTAAAACCGTTTGATATTTTGCCATTAATCTTTAATGACTTCAGTTTTATTTAATTTCTTTGTTGTTCAAACCTTGCTTTTGTATTTCATCTTGTAATGCTACAAAGGCTTTATCCCACTTCTTCTTCTTCTTCTTTCGGCTGGTCCTGTTAGGGGTCGCCACAGCAGATCAACTGTTTCCATTTTTTCCTGTCCTCTGCATCTTGCTCTGTCACACCAACCGCCTGCATGTCCTCTCTCACCACATCCATAAACCTTATCTTAGGCCTTCTTCTTTTCCTGTTACCTGGCAGCTTCATCCTTAGCATCTTTTTCCCAATATACTCTGCATCCCTCCTCAGCACATGTCCAAACCAATGTAATCTTGCCTCTCTGGCTTTGTCTCCAAAACTTCCAACCTGGGCTGACCCTCTAATATACTTATTCCTAATCCTATCCATCCTCGTCACACCCAGTGAAAATCTTAACATCTTCAACTCTGCCATGTCAAGCTCTGACTCCTGCCTTTTTGTCAATGCCACTGTCTCCAACCCGTATAACATAGCTGATCCCTTTCACTCTTACTGGTACTCATCTGTCACAAATCACTCCTGACACTCTTCTCCACCCACTCCATCCTGCCTGTACTCTCTTCTTCACCTCTCTTCCACACTCACCATTACTCTGAACTGTTGATCCCAAGTACTTAAACTCATTCCCCTTTGCCACCTCTACTCCCTGCATCCTCACCATTCCTCTGTCCTCCCTCTCATTCACACACATATATTCTGTCTTAGTCCTGCTGACCTTCATTCCTCTTCTCTCTAGAGCATATCTCCACCTCTTCAGGGTCTCCTTCACCTGTTCCCTACTCTCACTACAGATCACAATGTCATCTGCAAACATCATAGTCCACAGGAACTCCTGTCTGATTTCGTCTGTCAACCTGTCCATCACCATTGGAAATAAGAAAGGGCTCAGAGCTGATCCTTGATGTAATCTCCACCTTAAACGCACCCATCACTCCCACCGCAGACCTCACTGCTGTCACACTACCCTCGTACATATCCTGTACCACTCTTACATACTTCTCTGACACTCCCGACTTCCTCATACAATACCACAACTCCTCTCTAGGCACCCTGTCATATGCTTTCTCTAAATCCACAAAGACACAATGCAACTCCTTCTGACCTTCTCTGTACTTCTCCATCAACACTCTCAGAACAAACATTGCATCTGTAGTGCTCTTTCCTGGCATGAAACCATACTGCTGATCACTAATCATCACCTCCCTTCTTAACCTAGCTTCCACTACTCTTTCCCATAACTTCATGCTGTGACTGATCAGTTTAATCCCTCTGTAGTTACTACAGCTCTGCACATCATCCTTATTCTTAAAAATCGGTACCAAAACACTTTTTCTCCATTCCTCAGGCATCCTCTCACTTTCCAAGATTTCATTAAACAATCTAGTTAAAAACTCCACTGCCATTTCACCTAAACACCTCTATGTTTCCACAGGTATGTCATCTGGACCAACAGCCTTTCCATTCTTCATCCTCTTCATAGCTGTCCTTACTTCCTCCTTGCTAATCCACTGCACTTCATGATTCACTATCTGCACATCATCCAACCTTCTCTCCCTCTCATTCTCTTCATTCGTCAACCCCTCAAAGTACTCTTTCCATCTGCTCAATGCACTCTCCTCGCTTGTGAGTAAGTTTCCCTCATTATCCTTTATCACCCTTACCTGCTGCACATCTTTACTAGCTCGGTCCCTCTGTCTAGCCAATCGGTACAAGTCCTTTTCTCCCTCCTTAGTGTCCAACATTTTATACAACTCTTCATATGCCTTATCCTTAGCCTTCGCCACCTCTCTCTTTGCCATGCACCTCATCTCCTTATACTCTTGTCTACTTTCTTCATCTCTTTGACAATCCCACTTCTTCTTCACCAACCTCTTTCTCTGTATACTCTCCTGTACTTCTTCATTCCACCACCAGGTCTCCTTGTCCTCCTTTCTCTTTCCAGATGTCACACTAAGCACCCTTCTAGCCATCTCTCTTACTAGATCTGCTGTAGTTACCCAGCTATTCGGTAACTCTTCACTGCCACCCAGTGCCTGTCTTAACTCTTCCCTGAACATCACCTCACAATTACCCTTTTTCAATTTCCACCATTTGATCCTTGGTGCTGCCCTCACACTCATCCTCCTCTTCTTGATCACCAATGTCATCCTACAAACCATCATGCCTAACTACACTTTCCCCTGCCACCACTTTACAGTCTCCAATCTCCTTAAGATTGGCCCTTCTACATAAGATATAATGCACCTGTGTGCATCTTTCTCCACTCTTGTATGTCACCCTATGCTCCTCCCTCTTGTTAAAATACGTATTCATCACAGCCATGTCCATCCTTTTCGCAAAATCTACTACCATCTGACCTTCTGCATTCCTTTGCTTAACACCATACCTACCCATCACTTCCTCATCCCCTCTGTTCCCTTCACAAACATGCCCATTGAAATCTGCTCCAATCACCAGTCTCTCACCCTTGGGTACAGTCATCACCACTTCACCCAACTCACTCCAAAATTTTTCTTTCTCATCCATCGCACACCCAACTTGTGGAGCATATGCACTAACAACATTCATCACTACACCATCAATTTCCAGCTTCATAAACATCCCACTCTTTTATTTTATTACTATCCCATCGTCCCATTCTATCTTTAATATGCATTTTAAGGAGTCCCATAGTATGACTTTACTAACTTGACCATTATCATTCAAAGATACAAAAATTCTCAATTTGTTCCTTAAGGCAACTCTTAAATTCTTTTAATTTCATAATAAATACTGGGATTCTAAAAATAATCTGAAATTTCCTTATATTCTTTAATATATTAATACTTAGTTATGATCAGATAAAGGACAAGGAATGGTTTTAAAATAATTTACTTTATTAAGTAAATCTGTACAGGCATAAATAATATCAGGTCTAGTTCGTGTCACATGCACACAAGAATAATGAGTGAAGAACAATGACTTGTCGTCTGCCTTTACTATTAAATCAACTAAATTATTATTACTAATCCATTTGCTTAGTGCTTTAGCTGAAGCCAGTATTATAGCTTTCCTCTTTTCACTGGTATCTTCTATACTGTATATGTAGTTAAAATATCTTGCTAAAATTAAACTACCCTTCCACTGACTTTGTAGTAAGCTTAAGTGATCTTTAGCCACTCTTACATCTATTTCATGGCTCCGTAAAATTAGCTAGTGTATAGACTTTGCCATTATATTTAATTATTACAAATGCATATACTCCTTTGGGATCATTAATGGATTCCATGACCATAGGCATTACAAGAGATTTTCTCCAAAGCATAGCAGTTCACCTTCTCTTTTTGTTATAAGAAGCAGATGATAACATTTAGTATACAGAAAAAAATGGCTAAGCAGATAAAAGCTGGTTTAAACATGTCCAACAGCAAATGAATCAAAAAGTAAACCAGCTAAACCTGATTTTAAAACACAATAATGGACTTTATTATAATAAGAATGGTAAGCACTTTCATGCCTATAAAGGCACTTTTTCAGACCATCAATAAAAACACAGTGGCAACCACAACTTATACAGTAGTAGAAGAAATTAATTAAACAACAATCACATAATGAATCAGTGCTCATGACTTCCAATTTGGTCTTAAAGGAACAGATTAATTCAACCCCAGAGCTTTGTGAGCTTGCAATTTAAGTACACAATCTATTTCAGTACACGCAGTATGAGTCCTAATGTCCCCTCCCCTCATACTTACATCACACAATTGCAGAACTGAAAAAAAAAACAAAATGTATGACTTGTTCCAACGGCATGAATATGTCTGTATAAGGCTTTTCTCATATCACATTTTGTGATCTCATTTACATGTTCTCTGATATGATCCTTAAAAATAGTTTTTTCCTGCATAAAAGCTCTTACATAACTTACATATAGCCAAATATATTAAATCACTACTACGATCATTTTGATGTTGATGTGTTTATGATTTGGTAAGAGTCAACTAAAACCCTACATGGATTTTTAGACTATTTGCACAATACAACAACTTTTTATTAAATTTTCAGTAGTGCTTTCTTGTGAGCATGTTGAATTGTTGGCTGTATATATAGAGAAACAATGTAATAACATTGTTATGAGTATGTATAAGAAATCTGGAAAGAAGAACAATGTATTACATATAAATAGTATGCATCCTCGTTATGTTCAAAGAAATGTCCTCAAGAACCAATTTTATAGAGTTGTAAGACTGAACAATAGGGATGATGGTATGTCAAAGAACTGATTTTATGACCAGAGACTATTCTGCTTCTGAGATAGATAGAACCATTAATAAAGTGTCATCACATATAGAGGGTTCAGCTAGACCATATTTTTCTGAGAGGTCTGATATTCCTAGTACATGAAAAAATAAACTTAGGATGAATTTAACTCATTCCAGTGATGTCTGTGACATTGTTAAAAGGAACTGGCCAATTTTAATGGCAGATCAGAAGTGTAGGACGATACTAGGTGATACTCCTTTTTTTTGTTTTAGGCACAGTTGGTCTTTGAAAAGAAGGCTGTGCTGCAACTTTCATGGTAGGGAATAACCCTAGGTCAAACAGACAAGGTACCTTTTCATGCAGGTCATGCAACATGTGTAAATATATTTACAGTATATCATCCTTTACTCATCCTGTTACTAATTAATTATACAATTTAAATTTTTATGCCAGCTGCAAAAGTAGTGATTTAATATATTTGGCTATATGTAAGTTATATAAGAGTTTTATGTATGAACAACTAATAGAATTTTTAAGGATTGCATCATAGAATATGTAAATGAGATCAAGAAATGTGCTATGAAAAATGCCTTATATAGATATATATATATATATATATATATATATATATATATATATATATATATATACACACACACATATTCCTACAGTTGGAACAAGTCATACTTTTTGTTTAGTTCTGCAATTATGGGATGTAAGTATGAGGGGAGGGGACATTAGGAATCATACTGAGTGTACTGAAATGGAGTGGATACTTAAATTGCAAGCTCACAAAGCTCCAGGGTTGAATGAATCTGTCCCTTTAAGACCAAAATTGAAGTCATGAGCACTGATTCATTAATTATATGGTTGCTGGTCAATTGATGTCTTCTATTATTATATAAGTTGCGGTTGCTACAGAGTTTTTATTGATGATCTGAATAAGCACCTTTATAGGCTTGAAAGTGCTTCCCGTTCTTATTATAATAAAGGTCATTATGTTTTAAAACCACGTTTAGCTGGTTTACTTTTTGATTCATAACATTTTGTAACCTAAGTTATTTAAATATTGAATATCTCTATCTATCAAGTGAGTCTCTTACAAGAATATAATGTCTCCTCTGTGTAATTTTAGATATTTCATTAATGATTTCCTTTTGTTACCATTATTTAATTAATTTACATTAAAAGGATAACAGACTAAAACTATCCATACTGTGTACTTGAAAAGATTTCTTATATGTTCATAGGTGTTTACTAGGCTAATGATCACAAGGGCCTTTTTAAGCCTAACCATGCATCCCGAATCTCTGACAAGTTCTGACACCCTTGATAAGTGTAAGCATTTTTTAAAAGATAATATGACACATTTATCCACAATATTAGTTTAGTTATATGTAAGACACTAATGCATTCCTCCAACACTATCTTAACAGTCCACGTTTTTTTGGGATTCTTCCTTTCTACAAACTAAATTACTAAAACTCATAAATAACTAAAACAAAGACAAGTTTACAACTATAACTGTATATATTGCTAATAAAACACAACTTACCATGGATACCAAAGTTCTTAGTATGCCTTTCTACTAGACAAACTACTATACTATCTCTCTACCTACCAATACCTAAAAATTAATTAAAAGACTAGCCAAAACTAATGTAACTTACAAATAATTAATATAATATTGTGTATAAGTCAAAATTAATGAGGCAATTCATTTAGTTATATATTTTGCCATTTAAAACTATTCCTCCACTACTACATAAAAGTTTAGTAATTCTCTTCTATTAATCACAAATATTAAATAATCCAACAAATAGTGTGCTATATACATATTTATGTAGTACTAGTATAAATTTTCCGAAACATATTCCTAAATTATTTGCTCATTAACATTATTATAACTAAATCTCTAAATAAATAAGTAGAACACTGTGGGGCCTAAAGAGATAAAGATATGTATAAAATAGCAGATGACAGGTAATCTTATCACACTAAACTATTATACAAAAGGGAAATCAATGCACATATATGTTTATCATGCTAAAATATGCACACATTTTATAGAGCTAACAAAAGCTCTCCATTAATTTTTAAAGTACAAGTGTCTATATCTCAAAACTGTGTAATACTCGTAATATAAGAAATATGAAAATATTTAAAAATCCTTTAGCTTATTTAGCTATTTAAAAAAATATGTATTACTGAGGACAAAAAAATGGAGTCAAAAATATTTGCAGTCTGTACTGTATTCAAAAGTTAAAATATGCTTAATTCAAATCTCATTTTCCCTTCCCAGTTTCAAACACATTGAAAAAAGTACTTTACTTTCTGTCAAACTGGATTTACTGATTCAGCAATATAACATTCAAATTTCAGCTCAGACCTATGAAATATGTTATTTCATGTAGTCATAGTGAATCTAATAACATAGCAATATGTACAAAGTGTCAAAGTCCACATGACTAAATTTCAAATTTCAGCTTTCAGATTATTTTCAAATATTTTATATGATTTTATGTGCAAATTATATGAGATCTTGTACAGTCTCATTTATGCCATATGCAGGTGTATGTAATGCATATCTTTCTTATAAGCAGATTGTTATTTAAATATATTTTTCTGTCTTATGTTCTCTAATGTTCTAGTAAAAAAACAAAGACACGAACTAAGTCCCAAAAAACCACAACAGAATGCAAAAGGCACAGCAGTATCCAATGAACTCTTCCAAGATTCCTAAAACTGGTAAAATCCTTTTATTGGAAAACGAACAATACAATAAGGTGAATGAAAAGTAGATATATCAAGCGCTTTCGCCTGCGTAAATCCCAGGCTTTATCAAGATAAAACAACAGGGTAGTGAACTCCCTTTAAATAGGGCAGTTCATTACTAATTAATATAATTAATCAATTTAATTAATTAAAATACCTTACTGGTACTTGGTTACAAAATTTTGTGTACAAACTTTAAACGTAGTTGTCAGCAGTTCTTTACAAGTTGAAACCAGATAACAACATACTAAAATGCAAAAATAACATTTGATGAACGATAACCTTTAAGTATCTGTTATCTGTGCAAACGCTAACCTTTGGTGATTGTTTACAATCCTTACTTTGTAGAATCTTTGTGATAATACCCCATGTTTAAAAGTATTATTAAATGTCCTGCAAGAATAGTCCCTGTGACTTGCAGTAACTAAATCTATTTGTTTATTGAGTCCAGCCTCCCCAAAAACTACCTGCGATATATTTAAAATATTTATTGAAATTTAAAAATGTTCCTATGTGCACTATGTGTATATAAATTAATATAAATGTTATAAAATGTTAATAAGTCTAATAAATATGTTGAATGTAATAAATATAGAAATAATATAATAAATATAATAGTATAATAAATATAATAAATATAATAAATATCTTACCAACTTTATTTAAATATATACAATTCTGTATTTGTAAGATAGTGCACATTTGTGATGGAATATAAATTAGAAATGTGTAATATCCAAGGCTTCTTATGTCAATAATACTAGTGTTTGGCTAGGTGTGCACGTACTTTGTGTATTAAAAATAATTCTGTACCTATGACGTATAAAATCTGTAATACTTTTCAAAATCAGTAATATTTTTTTAAAGGACTGCACAGTACTTGTCCAAATACTGTGATCTTCCATCAAACATTAAATTGTGTACATTAGATCTATAGTTTTGCTCGTCTCAATTTTAGTAAGCTACTGATACTTATAGCATCATTTAAACCAGGTGGTTTGGTTGCGTTTAGTCTGAGTTGCCATATTAATTCTTTGTACTCGATAGTGGCCTCCCAGTCACCACCTCTGGGGTTCAGGGGAACTTGTTCTAAAACAAAAAAATTTACAGTCATCCCAGGGCATATTGTTTGGTGTCTGTAAAAGGCATTGGATTCTTTCTTTTTCTGGATGTCGTAGAGGTGCTCGTATATCCTTCTACGCAGCGTCCTCTCAGTCTTTCCAATATAAAAACTTTCACAAACCTGACACAGACCTATGTACACTATACCTTTAGATGCACAATTGTAATACAAGTCTGATTTGACCCTGAATTTTCTTGCTTTAATGTATAGAGAGCTTGTGTTCATAATGTATGCACATTGTTTACAAGCATTGCATTTGTAGGTACCCATTATAGTGCTCTTGGTTTGTTTTGTGTGCTGCCTTTATCTCTCAAACATATTTTTAAGATTCATATTTCTTGCGTTAACAAATGTTGGATGAATGGGTAACCATTTGTTGGTCTCTTCATTTGACCTTAAAATAGGCCAATATTTTGTTATAGTGTTTCTTAAGTTGACAGCATTATTGTTGTATGTGTATACAAATGCAGCTTTAGAGTCAAATTCTTTGCTTTGTGTGTGAGTGTCATCATTTTCAGGTGTTGTATCATCTTTTGTTGAACCTAATAAAGGTGCATACGTATTACCTCTTTTGTTCAGTACTTCTTGATACATTTTATTAATTAAAATATGGGGATATCCTCTCTCAAGAAATAGGTTCTTTAATGTGTTCACTTCTTTACTAAATAATGCTTCCGTACTACACATTCTTGAGGCTCTAATAAATTGGCCTTTCAAGATACCCTTCTTTTGTGAAAAGGGATGGCCGCTACAAAAATGCAAGAATGCGTTCGAAAAGGTACTCTTTCTAAACACTGATGACTCAAACCTTCCTAGCTCATTGTTCTTAGTCAAACTGACATCAAGGTAGTTTAATGAATCATCACTGATACTAGACGTAAACTTTAAAAAGTCAGTAGTATTGTTTATGTACCTTAAAAACTCTTCGAGACATTCCCTACTGCCTCTCCATAATATGCAAATATCATCCAAATATCTTTGATAGTGAATAATATTTTCTTTCCAGGGTGATGTTAAAACAAATTTGCTTTCCCAGTAAAATAAGACAATGTTCGCATATGCGGAGGCACAAGGTGTGCCCATTGCTACACCAATTCTTTGTTTAAAGAATTCCCCATTAAAAAAAGATAAAATTATTGTTTAAAATAATTTCCATAAAATCAACTATCAGGTTTATTAACTTTGTACTTAAACCTGAAAAGTTAGATAAAATTTCACTAAACCATTGTAGTCCTGTAACATGGGGGATGCTGGGAAACAATTCTACTACATCCACTGTGACCATAACATCTGTGCATTCATAGTATTCATTTCTAATGTTTTTAAGGAATTCCCAAGAGTCCTTACAAATGTGTCTAAAGGATGAAACCATGTTTTTTAGTGAAACATCTATGAATTTTCCCAAACGTTCTGTGATACTTCCAGATCCTGCCACAATGGGTCTAAATTTTAAAGGGTTTAAACCTTTATGGACTTTGGGAATGCCAAATATGACAGGGGTGAGGGGTTTGTTGACCATTAAAAAATTCAACAATTTTTCATTAATCACCCCTTGTAACAAATGA
Organism: Protopterus annectens; assembly: GCF_019279795.1. Classification (NCBI taxonomy): domain Eukaryota; kingdom Metazoa; phylum Chordata; order Ceratodontiformes; family Protopteridae; genus Protopterus; species Protopterus annectens. The sequence continues at coordinate 1,574,530,389 of NC_056726.1, read as the reverse complement.
TCTTGTAATAGAAATTTTATCTTCGCATATGCTATATTGATTTCATTTAGAGAAATGATACTATATTGCTCAGTATCCTGCAGTATGTTGTGTAAGTTTTCATCATAGTCATGTTTATACATTAACACCACCAGCCCCCTTGTCCAGTTTCATGACCCTAATTTGTTCTTCCCTTAGTTGACTTATAAGGGAAAAACAATTTGCAGATAAATTCTCTTTTGTGTTGTTGGTTTTTCTTAACTTTCTGATGTCCGTTTCAACTAGTTCTTCAAAAATTCTAATAACTGGGTGTAGGGGGGGATTGAAAGTGCTAGTTCTGCTGATTGGTTCCTTCATAAAAGGTGCACTTTTGAAGAATAAATTCAAATTGAGCTGTCTTGTATAAAGTATTAATTCTATGATGGTTTTAGTTACATCTAAGGGCTTAGTTGGAACAAAACGGAAACCTTTCGTGAATAATTCAAAATGCGTGTCACCAATAACCATGTCAGTAAAATTGAAAATTGTGAAATTACATTTTGAAATGATTGTATAGGGCTCAGTAGTAGATCCAATCATTTCTAATTCATTAATAGGTAATGGTCTGTTCACCTCCGTTGTCTCCCCCAACTGTGGTTGTTTTGAAACTGCACCCTGTTTCCCTGTCTGCCCTGTGGAAAATAAAAAACTTGGTTTGGGTTATTGTTAGGTGTACTTGTACTGTTGTTACCTCCCTGTTTCTGTGCCAAACGTTCACTGCGTCTTGGTGGTTCGTCTACAAGAGGAGCATTGTCATGATTATGTGCAGTGTTGTTAGCCCCCATGCTACTACTCTGTTTACTAAACCAACCTCCTTTGGCCAGAGTCTGATATGCCACCCCATTTTTGTAATCATTCAGGTCCCTTTCCAACTTTCTGATCTTTCTATCCATTATTTTAATACAGTGCTGATCAACATCTAAAAATATGTTGTCATAATCTTTTTTAACTCTAGGAAAATGCATGTCAGAAACAATTGCATCATTTAAGTCATTTAGTTCATTTAACAATACATCTATTTTCTTTTCGTAGTCCTTAATCATGAGTTGAATCATGTCCAGACCTGCATTGTCAAGTAAAAGTGAAATGTCTTTAAATAATTGTGACCCTTGAATAGCGTTGTTAGGGAATTTGTTTAAACGGAGGCCCTTTGGGACTCTCTTAACCATAACACATTCATAGAGATAATCAATTTCTAATTGCATTGCTTTAAATGCATACAATTTCTCTTTGAACAATATAAAATCATTGTCAGTTTTGTTAATTCTCGTAGAATTGTCAACAGTACCTTGTTGAAATGTAAACGTTTTGCTTGTCCATGCCCCAAAATTGAAAGCTCTTAGGTTATTATCCACAGCTTTGGTCGCACCCTGCTGCTGAAGAGATAGTCCGTTTTTTGCCGAAATTCCATTCATGTGTCCCGTAGTGTTTAACCGCCCATTGGCATTTGAAGTATGTACTTCATTATCGTGTTCCGTACCCGTGTTGTTCTCCCCAAATTCTTGTAGCTGATTGCCTGCAACCCCGGATAAAACATTTGAGTTGCTTTCTTTACTTTTTAAGGAGTTGCTTAACTGGGTGAGCAGGCAAACTACCCGCCTAAATTCAGCTCTTGTAACTGGCGTGTCCTCTGACACGTCCCGTAAAATAAGTGGTGTACTTGGAAAGTCGGAAGCATCTGCGCTCTCTGCCATATTCAAATCCAGTAAAAAATTTCAAATCTCATTTTCCCTTCCCAGTTTCAAACACATTGAAAAAAGTACTTTACTTTCTGTCAAACTGGATTTACTGATTCAGCAATATAACATTCAAATTTCAGCTCAGACCTATGAAATATGTTATTTCATGTAGTCATAGTGAATCTAATAACATAGCAATATGTACAAAGTGTCAAAGTCCACATGACCAAATTTCAAATTTCAGCTTTCAGATTATTTTCAAATATTTTATATGATTTTATGTGCAAATTATATGATATCTTGTACAGTCCCATTTATGCCATATGCAGGTGTATGTAATGCATATCTTTCTTATAAGCAGATTGTTATTTAAATATATTTTTCTGTCTTATGTTCTCTAATGTTCTACCTTATTCTATATAACTTGCAGTACTAAAATCTGCCATCAAAGAGCTATTTACTCATTAGCTTTCTATTAGAGATTATAGTGTGTGTATATTTCTTAACTTACTGATACTGCTCTTTTATTAATCTTATGTATCAGATATTCCATTCTTCTGCTTGTGCATATTATTTATAAGATGCTTACTCTTCTTATTAATTCTAGTATTACAAGCAATCTTGGCTATAGATGAAAGAATTCCTGCTTGTTTAATTTGAATGTGTGTTTCAGCCATTGCAAACTGCTGTTCTGACCTAAGCTTCATATTTTGACATTAGAATTTGATTATAGCAGTGAAAATGACAACTCACAGGACACAGCAGCTGCTAATTTCCTCTGTAAGTTTATTGTTATTCTTAATTATTTTAAACTGCTTTAATCAGTAACAAACATCTAACTTTACTTCTTTTTATTAGTATATGCAGTTAGAGTTAATAACACTACAACATAAGCTATTAACATTCAGCAAAATGGAAGCAAAGTATATGTCAGCAACAGCTCAATATCAAACATTACTATAGCTTTTGTTTTACCAGTTCTTCACTTCTAAGAAAATAAAAAAAAATTTGTTTTGAGTGGATTTTTCACATAAATACTAGAAAAAAAGGAAAGAAAAAGAAAGTCTATTTCTGTTTTTACAGACATCAGTGATGACATTTGACCTAGATTTTCTCCAGAACAGCTCAAGGTGTGAAGCAAGGCAAACAAGAATCCAGCATTCTGACCCAACTGTAATATTATTTTGTTCTCAAGCTTTTTAAACTATTACTTTTTTCATAAACGACCTGTGAAAGGAATGTGTTACTCAGGAACAAAGAAAATAAAATCACCAGCACTTTAACGCTCCTAATTAGCATATTATTGAAATCTGACATTCAGTTAATCCAGCAATGCAAATAATAAGCAAAGTTAAACAAATAAAATTCTATTGCTGATAATTTAATGACATTCCCTTACAGGAAGTATTTGTTTAACATTTAGAAATACACTTATAAGTTTAGTTAAATACAATATATTAATCTTCCACTGTAAATATAGTAAAACAGTAAAACTAACCATTTATATTCCTCATCATGAAAAATATTTTAGCTTAAAATATAAATACATACTTACATATGTTTTGAAGCTAAAAGTCCAGTACAAGGCTTTTACTTAAAGGGCAAATCTGTTTAGGAAAATAAAACTCCTGCAATCAGAGAATAAAAATAAATAAGTTTTTTTTAATGTTAGAAGCAGTTTTACAGGAATGCAGCTCACTCTGCCTTTTGAGATATATTCTGTTCCACTCTATTTCTTCAGTACTGTTAAGGATTTGATTCTTGTTAACAAAAGTGGAATCCTCCTCCAGCATGCCAAATATTTAGGTTCCTTCAGAAAGAAATAATTTGCCCTTTGTGGGAAACACAGAAGTGGCTTTAGTATTGTTCTTTTTTAAGTTTCATGATCAATGGTAAACAGGATTTTATTTACCTCATTACTTTACTGGAATAATCATTATCAAATCTGACTACAAATTCACCTATTTTAATAGGTGGGCTGGACCATGCTGTTTTTAATACTTGATCTAGATATAAACTTAATTATAATTGAACATGGTGGTGAGTTTTCCTTCTTTGAAGGTGCTCTCATGGATCTATGTGCCCTTTCAATTCCAAAAGATAAAGTTTCAGGTAGAATTAATGTTTTATGTAGCCAGGTTGTTAAGAAGTTTATTATATTGTCTCCCTCATACATTTCAAGTAACAAAAAATTCTAATGTTATTTCATCTCAGTCTGTTTTCTAAATCATCAAATTTATCTCTGAGCCAGTTATTTTGTTTTAAAAGAAATTCAGTCTGAGACTCACTTTCAGTTATTCTCCCTTCATAATCATGTAAAGCTTCTTCCATAGTGCTGATTTGTGCACTTTGTTTCCTAAGAATTAATAAATCTTCCATACTCTTTCTGGACTCTTCTTTGAAACTTTCTATTTTGTTATCCAGTTTATCTATTTTAGGTGATACACCCTGTATACTAGATATTATTGACTAGATGACTTTTTTAACAGAAGAATCCTGAATATCATTTCTTGAGGCACATGTTAAAGTATCTTCTCTCTTAACCAAGCAGCTGAAATTCTGACAGGCAAATTACAGCTTTTGAAAAATGTGAAGCTATAAATTGCTTCTCTTACTATTAATGAATAAAATTAGATAATATGTATATCCATATTTTAATTTTTTTTATTATATTTTCTGTCAGAAACCAAGTTTTCAGCCACAGAACTTTCATCAGTTCCTGATCTCAGTTAGCCATGGTGGCCATGTCCCACATTAATATCTATTTGTAAAGGCAGTCAAATGCACAATTTCTGTAAGGGATTTGTGTAGTTTGTCTCAAAGCTCATGGATGGCATTAGAAAACAGTCTCACAGAGAGGTTTTTTTGATCTAGTAGTATGGGAAAGTTATATATATATATATATATATATATATATATATATATATATATATATATATATACACTAGCATTTGAGGTGGGGAACTGGAAATGGGTTTTTGATCTAGTAGTGTGGGCTTAGTATTTACACAAACACACACACACACACATATGTATGTGTGTGTATATATATATATATATATATATATATATATATATATATATATATATACACACACACACACACACACACACACACACACACACATATATATTCATACTTTCACACCTGGACTTTAGGAGGGTACTGGCAAGTAGCTGACTTTCTGCCATCTATCTGAATTATATTGGTTGGGCTAATTTGAGCTGAGTTACAGCAATTTCATGATACAGCTCAGATCAATGCTCTTTTCTTACTGAAAGACAGTCCTAATCTACTGGGAATGATTAGTCACAAATTTACCAACAAATTTATAAGTTTGTTTATGTCTACCAAGCTGAGCAGATTGCAGGTTTGTAATGATGTCATAAGGACAGATGGGCAGAAAATAGGTGAAGACAGTGGATAATATATGTATAGTCAGTTAGAAAAACATACGGCCCAATTTCAAAAGAGCTGCTCTCAGTGTAAGTCTGCCCTGATTCTGAAAGTTTTCCTCATGGTGTAAGACCTATCTAAAAGTAGGCTTACATCTAGATTCAGATTCCAAAACACCTGCTCTCAGCCTGCTCTCAGTTTAAGTGGTCACTTACACTGGGAAGCAAGTCTTTTGGAATTGGGCCCATACTTACTAAGTTTAATGTAACTGGGTGCCAAAATTGCAATTGCTAGAAAATAGAGATCTAAATCTAAACCAACCGTAATTGAAGCATTGACTATTGTAAAGGAGATAAATGAACTATTGGTAGGATCTTTACAGAAAAGAAGTAACAAATTATATGGAAGTAAGTGGAAATTGTGGGAATAATACATACAGAATAATGTTCAAGAGGAGTGAGGTTTAAGGGAAGGCAGAAATTAAGCAATGTAAGTAATGGTGGAATGAATATTATTGATAAAAATAAAACAAAGGAATACTACATGAAAATAATGACAAAATATTACTATTTTTTTATTATTGTATTTATATCTTTGTCATTGTTTGAAATGTTATTTAATGCAGATGCTTAAAAACAAAAAAGAAATGTTGTGACACTCTGTAGTAACTTATTTTTTTTATTTTTTGAGACTATTTTATTGATGCATAGGTCAAATTTTAGATTACGGCTGATAATAAGTTTTACACTTTCAACAACTTCAGCAGTATGGCTATTTCTGATGGGACACACTGAGGCTAGAGTATGACTAGGGGGACTAAGCTATTGCCAGTGAATAGCACAGCTTTGGTTTACTTAGAATTTGGAAAAATGGCCTGTATTTGAATTTTCTAACCAGTCTTAGATCAAAGTAAATGAAATTTGCAGATATGATACAACCTCAGCAACTTGTCTTGTGGAGAACAATAAAGTCAAATCATTTGCATTTGGGAGTACTTAAGTAGAGTTAGAGTAGGAAGACATGCTACTAATGAAAATACCAAAGAAAAGTAATTCAGGCATGGAAACCTGAGGGATGTCTACCTGGACAGGTTTAGGAGAAGACAAGTTTTAATGCCAGCAGACAGTTTGTGCGTGATTTGAGATAATTCATAACTCATCTGACAGCTTTGGATTCAAGGTCATACTGTATGTGGAGAGAATGTAGATGAGGGTGTGAGACAGTACCAAAGGCTTTAAATATGTCCAAGGAAAACAATATGACTCCATTATTCAGTTCCTCAAGCAAAAACTGTAAAATCAAGAAGTAATGTTGACTCCATGATTTAGATTAAAAATCAAGTTAAGGAACGGGAAGCTCTTAGATGTAAAATGGGTTAAGACCTGCTTATGAATTCCTGTCTCAAGAACTTTTGCATGATATGAGAGAAGAGCTATAGATCAGTCACTAGATACTCAATAAAGGAATCACCTTTATGGAAAAGAGCAACAGATCTCCAGATTTTGGCGACAAATGATTCAGATACTGATCACTTTACTAGACTGGCAAAAGGGTACATAATTGCTTCATCTGAGAATTTGAAATATTCAGATGGAATATTTTCATTACTTGGAGATGAAAATTTTAGGGTTGAGAGTGATTTCACAGGTTCCAAGGTTTAACGAACAAGCCCAAGATCTATAGTCCAGCAAGAAGCTTGAAACCCTAGATCCTGTGTTGGAATTTATGGTTGCCTTTGTAGTTATTCAGTTCCTACCTCAGTGTATAGCTTGATGGTCTGAGCTTAAATAAGAGGAGGAATTTAGTTCATGGGCATGACGATCTTTGAAATCTGAAATTGTCATATTTGACAGTATGGTTCATGTAAATTTTATTGAAATTGAGTGCTCTCTTGTGTTTTGGTCACTCGGAGGGGGATTCTAAGCAAACAGCAAGGAGTGCTTTAAAGCTCTGTATGCCAGGCATATAATTTTTCTCAGAAGGTGACACAGTATGGAGGGGAGAGAACATAGTTAATGTAGTCATTGGATATAAGACAAGTTGTAAACCCCTTTAGGTCTCTATATGAGGAATCTTGGTATCTTTTCCAGCTGCAAAAGATGATGTGTAAGTAGGTTATAGAAAAGGGGAGCAGTATTTTATAATTGGTCTGATAAGAACAGTATACAGGGGAGCAATTATCTCCCTGGCAGAAATCATGACCCCAAGGAGGATCAGATGGGCAACTCCACATGCTTTGAGGGTAGTAACAACTGTAAGTGTATCAGACAAAAGGCCATCATATACAGGACTTGAAGATCTTTTGCTATTTTATCATTTTTTTTGTTGTATATTGGGTTGGTATGGGTTTTTTGCTAAATACCAGAATGTTACCTTTTTTGGCATTGAAGCCAAGACCATTTCTACTGTACCATCTTTGTGCACTGGTAGGAAAGGAGGAGGTGTTAGCTGGGTTAAGGACAATACCCTTAAATTTGCAATCATCTACATATTTGGTGATCCAGACACAGAAGTCAGTTTTGGTGTCTGAGAAAATATATGCCAAAAAGGAGTGGCACCAAGACAGAGACATGAGGGATTCCACTGGGGACAGGAGATAGCGAAGTTAGGCGTCCTCCTTTACTTATGTACAACCAGGTAGCCAATTTTGAACCCAAGTATTTACATTTTCATTTACTTTTAGTTCCCCAAGTTTATTCATGATTCTGTCATGGGGTACAGTGTCACATGTGCCCAGATGGAGGTAAATCTTTATCCAGGTTAGTGTCCATACTGTCAAAGATATTTACTATGTTAAGCATACAAAATCTCTGACAAAAACATACTGGATTACAGTATGGAAATGAATGCTTCCTGTCCCTTTCTAAACATGTTTTGTGATGTTTCCCTCCATCAGCCTGTATAATATACTTGTGAGGATACTTGGTCTGTAATTAGTGGGATCTTTGGAAGGGCCTGACTTTCAGACTGGCAAATTAGGATGTAACCAGAGAGTGTAAGGGGGTATTGTAGACTATTTTGATTGCACAAATTAGGCTCCTGGTATCTCATTTGACCCCAGGGAACTGGTATTTCTGAGTGTACTGAGGTTAGGGTTAACCTTTCTAGGTGTAATATTGGTGGGGTCATGTTGCATATTTCAAAGGTATATGGGATTCTCATTTGTGGCCCGATCTACGAGCTAATGTGATAGCAAGATCTGCTGGCTTTTTTATAGTAATACTATTTTTTCTAGCACACAATTTCATTATTTCTCCTTTATTTTTCAGATGTGGCAGTAGAAGGCCTTATTACTATCATACATCATGAAGTCAAGTTTACCTCAAAAGAAGCTTTGTTACCTTTGATCTGTTTATTGAGTTCTTTACGGAAAGAGTTAACTTTGGCCTTGATGTGTTGGATTGGAGAAAGTCTGAAGGCTTTGTATGTTCTTTTTTTTTAATAATGTGCTTCTTTTGTAACTTTACCATTTAGTTTTACTGCATATTTTCCCACTATACTTATGCTTCAAGATGAATTTGTCAATGCCTTTGTAAAACATGTTGCAGAGGGAAGCGAGTCGACTGATTCACTAATTGGAGTGAGGGTGGACTCATCATAGCCCCAGTTAATTGATACGAGGTGATTGTTCAGGAAATTATAGCAGCCATTTGAAAAATCCAAAAGTCATTTTTTATTATTTTTGGTTTGGTGTATAACAGCAGCATCATGGCATTGTGGCCAGCATAAAAATGGGAATGGGGTGATGTTTTTCTTAAACCAAGCGGCATAAATAGATGTTTCTTTGAATGATATTCAATATGATTCTACCCCTAGGTGCTTTGCCATCTGTTTATGACTGTTAATGTATATTTAGTCTAGTAGTTTTGGGGCCTTATTATTTGAGGCTGCATGCAGAGAAAATTTAGGTCGCCAATTAGTAATGTATTTAAATACCTCTCAAGCTTTTGATGTAAGAAATCCAGGAAAAGGCCCAGAAATATGGATGGATTTTAAATACTGCAATTACTTAGAAACCAGCTAGAATAACAGAATTTGTATTAGCATGCATTGTCTGGAGGATATAAAGTCTGAAACTCAAATGTATGGCATTATTTAATGACTTTAACCCTCTGCGATTTGCCAGAAAACCACAAAATTTATGAGGAAACACCAAAAAATGAGGCAAAATCTGGACATTCGGTGAAAATCTGAACAGTTAATGGGTATGATGGGAAGGGTTACACGTTTATCAAGGAAGAGGCCATGTTCTTGTAGAAAGATGGAAAGGGTGCGAGAACATCACAAAATCATAGTTTGTATTGTCTACTGCAACCAGGGTGTGAAGCACTTCATGCCCACAAACTGACTTTATGAAAATGTATACACTACTTCCTTGCACAGTGGACTGAACGAAGTGGAAGAAGTTGCAGACAGGCATGTATGGAATGCAGGAAATGCTTTTAAATTATAATTCCGTGACTCTCCACACTCTGACAAAGACAGACTAAAACATAGTCTACTACAATCAGAATTATTTCTCTTAAACAGCAGACAAAAATTCATTACTTCTAATAAAAAATGTACTGCTTGCTAAAATATTATTTTGTATATGTATGGGATGCAATCATCTGCATATTTTGTGATCCAAAAACTGCAAATAATTTAATTAATAATAAAATATAATCATAGTACAAAAAGTCAAAATTCCCTTAAGAACACCTTGTCTGCTTCACCTAAAATACTCTTTACTTTCTTTTTTTTCCTGTGCTACATTACAGATGACCTAATCAGCCAGTTAGCATGTATAAAGCATACATGAGATGATGCTCGTTCACCCATGCAGCGATGTGTCAACACGAACCACTGATAAGGACTGCACAGCAAAGTTCCTACTAATTTATTTCAAATAAATGGGAAGGAAATGGGTGTATAGGACAGTCACAGCATAGAAGCACACAGCACAAGGGAAAGGGAGGACTGGAACAGGGGTAGGAAAGCAACTGTGTGTGTGTGTGTGTGTGTGTGTGTGTGTGTGTGTGTGTGTGTGTGTGTGTGTGTGTGTGTGTGTGTGTGTGTGTGTGTATATATATATAAAACTAAAATTAACCGCACTCAAAAAAATTGAATGAAGAGAAGAAATTTTAACTAAGAACTGAACTTCGTGACAATAAAAGCATTCAAAAAAATAGTAAATCACACCAACAACTCTTGTAGAACTTTAGTGCTTTCGTCTTATTTATTATCAAGACTTCTTCAGAAAGACATGTTTCATAAGTATGAGCAACCATTTTCACTTCCTTTATATACATTAGTTCTAGCAGGCCATTTAAATTAACAACAGTTCCTTTCCAATAGTAAAGTGTGAACAAGCAGGGTGCTGTGTGCATTTTCTAACATTACAATCGCAGTTACATAAGGTAAATTAGTCAGACAGTAATAGCCTTGTGGTGCCGTGTGCATACTAAAAGGGATTGTGTGCAAAAAGGGATCGTGTGCAAAAAAGGGGATTGTGTGCAAAAACGGACTGTGTGCAAAAAGGGATTGTGTGCAAAAAAATATATATATATATTATGGGGGAACCGGGAAGGATGACAGTCATGCTGTGATGATTCAAGTAAAGAAGGAAACAGAGGAAGGTGGAGGAGTCAGGTAGAGAGTCCTACTATGCCTTGCTATCGGTGTGTGTGTAGAGTAATGTGTGGGTATGCCACCTGATGGGACAGTGGGAGGAATGCAGTGTGGAGTTGAGGGTGGGCTGATAGGGGGCCGCCCATGACAAGGAGCATATGAATGACAGAGTGTCCCAGAAGACTGTCAGTGCGGTTGGTACCAGCTGTGGGCTGGTTTGGATGGTGTCACCCCTTGAATGGCTGCGTGAAATAGTGAGACCGGGGGTATAGTTGGTGCAGTCAGTGGGGGCTAGCCTGGTGATTGGGAGCATGTGTGTAGGGGGTATGGGGGAGTCAAAAGTCAGAGAGAGAGGAAACACATATTCACTTGCACAGTTGTAAATCCATATACAAATTAAATCTACTTGCACAATTCTTCAAACCCTCTTGCACAGTTCTTCAAACCCTATCACATTTCAATCTTTATACCATTTAAGTGCACATTTAATGTTCAGTGTCTCGTTGAGACCTGGATAGACATCAGCTCTCAGTTCTATCTGCCATTTTAATTCAGGGACTTGCAGGAATGTGTCCATGTCCCCTACAAATTCTGTTATTTTTTCCAGCACTGTGAATTTGAATCCTGTGAAGTTTGGGCAAATAGCACTGTGTTTAGCCAAGGCATTTAAACTGTCCTGTTTGTGTATTGCTGCAGTGTGTTCTTTAATACGGCTACTCAGCTTCCTGTTCGTTTTGCCGATATAGAAATTCCCACAGTGTTCACAGAAAGCACAGTAGACTACATTTTTTGTGTTGCAGTCATAGTGGTCATGTAGACTGACAGTTCTGTTGCAGTTCGGGAAGGTGACGTTGTTGTTTTTTGTATGTATACACAGGCAACACACTTGCCGCAGTCAGACATTCCAGGTTCTGTCGATACTTCACTCTGTGGGGATGGGCTTTTATTCCTCTCGAACACACCACCAAAAGAAGAGGTTTGTTTGAAACAGAAGTTTGGGGATGTCCCAAGTAACTTTGTCAGACCTTTTTCTCCTCCCAAGATGTCCCAATTGTTGGTGAGGACCCCTCTGATTCCAAACATGTCATTGGAAATTGGAAGGGGGAAACTTGACACCCAGTTCTTTTTGTTCGGTCCGTTCTGTGCCCTTGCTGTGAATCCCTTTTCCAGGATTGCTGGGTACCTGGAGTGTCTGTGCTGTATGATCTCTTGGAACAGGTTGTCCACTAGATACTCTGGGTATTTTCTTTCTAGGAACAAGTTTCTGAGGTAAAAACCTTCCTTGATGAAAACCTCGTCCTTAAAAATGAGTCTAGATAACCGGATGAATTGTCCTTTTACAATATTCTTTTTCATGAAATGGGGATGCTGGCTGCTGAACTCTAGATAGTTATTCCGGAAAATGGGCTTGCGGTAGATGTTGGAGTCAAACTGTCCACTTTCTGGGTCTATAGTGAGGTGGATATCCAGGAATTGAGTGGTGATTCCGATATGTCCTACTGTGAGGGTCAGGAAGTCCAGACTCTGGAAAAGGGTTTCCAGAAAATTGCTCAGAGAAAGTCTGTCCCCCTTCCAGACAAAAAGACGTCATCAATATAACGCCTGTACATTATGGTGTTGTTGAACCCGGGCAGTGATTCAACCTTATCCATTTCCCAGGCACTGAGGACTAAGTTTGCATATGCTGGGGCCATTTTGGACCCCATGGCTACCTTTCTGTTGGTGGTAAATCTTCCCATTGAATTGAAAGAAGTTATTTCTTAATACTGCTTCTGTTAACCTGCATACAGTATTAATCTTAGTCCCGCTTAGGTTGGAGTGCCTGTTCAGGTAGTGTCTGGTGAGGGTCAGTCCTTTGGCGTGGGGGATGTTTGTGTAGAGTGCTTCTACATCTAGGGTGACCAGTAAATATTCCCCTCTATCCAGCCTTAGTTTGAAGATGTCATTTAGAAAAGCCCAGGAGTCTTTGGTGTAGTATTTGCTGTTCTGTACAATGGGGTTAAGGATGTGGTCCACGTATTGTGAAATCTTTTCTGTTTTTGTCCTTTGGTTTGATACCACATGGCGGAAAGGTGGATTTTCAGGGTTCTTGTGAACCTTGGGGATTCCAAAAAATTTTCCAAGGCTGGGTGTCATGACCTGCATGAAGTCTTTTTCGTCTTGAGAGATCTCATCCCTGAGGTACAGTTCCAACAGTAGGTTGTCAATTTGTTTAAAGTTTTGTTGTACCTGGTTGATGTTGACCTTTTTGTAGAACTGGTTATTCATGAGGGATGCTTCAAGTGTTTGGATATATCTCTCCTGCTCCATCACTACTATCCCGGATCCCTTGTCAGCCTTCATAATCCGTAGGGATTTGTCCTGACTCAGTTCCTTCCAAGCCTGTCTTTCTTCCCTGTTCAGGTTGTGCCACTTTGCCAAGGGCTTATCAGAAAGGAGTTTCCTGATATCCCTTTCGCAGGTACTTGCAAAGAGGCTCAGTGTGTTGGAGAGTGCAGGAGTGTACAGGCTCTTCATGGTAAGGAGTCTGTTATCTTCCGAGCTTTCCTCATCTTCTTCCTCTTCATATTGTTGTATATCTAATTTTAGTTGTAACTTTCTCAGGTAGCACTTGAGGTCCAGGATAACATCCGCCGTGTTGGCTCTCTGCGCCGGGATGAAAGAAAAGCCTTTCTTCAGTACCTTATGATGGCTTTCCAAGAAAACTCGTGTGGTGAGGTTAAAGATGTCACCTACCCTTGCTGGAGACCTGAAGTCAGTGCTATCAGGTGTTGGTATCAGTGAATGGGGAGGGTGATCAGGGTGGTCCATCCCAGTAATACTAGTACTGTATCCCATTCCCGCTCCTTCTTCCCCTGCGATTGTTGTTCCCCCTCCTTCCCTCAATATTATTGGTGTTGTGGTTCCAGTTTCATTCATTACCCCCAGGTCTGAACCTGGTATAAGTCCTGGTTCTGGTTGTGAGTCCTGCTGAAGATAAAAAAACATTGTTGTTACCACTTGTGCTGTTGTTGGAAGACTGGTCGTTCATTGTTGGGGTCTGATAAACCCTTCCTTGATTGATCGCACTGTCCAGTGTCCTGTGGTTTGTATTGTTGTTGTCCTCGTTGCTGTTGTAGTGGTCATGTTCACTGGTGTCTGGATCACTCTGTGTTGGCTTATTCTGGAGAGGCATTTCTGGTCTTGGCTGTCCCCCTAGGAGGAGTATGTACCATCATCTCGGAACTACTCTCTGCTAGTGGGCTGGACGTGATGAGGAGTCTATCCACCTCTGGTGTGTTGGGTCCATTTGTGGGTTCTTGTAGTTCTGTCATAGGCCTTAGTTCGGTTGTGGACAACGGATTGGTTGTGGGATATCTGTCTGGCCTTCTCCGTGTGTGTAAGGAGTGTGTGGGCCTGATCGGGTATGCTTTTCCTTCCTCATATTGTTTAATGTCCCTAAGCAATTTGCCTTTCTTGCGTTCAATCAGTGTCGCCACATGCCTAGTAATTTTGTGCGGTACATTGTCCCACATTTCCACAAAGTCAATAAATGTGGGATCCTGCAGGATGTGTGTTTGCAGATCATCTATTTGAGACTTGTAGGTGGCCATACTGTCAGTATTACTTTGGATGAGTCTTATGCTGTAGC